>NW_019736394.1:1182874-1229748 GCF_002891405.2 Cryptotermes secundus
CAGGAGGGACTTTAAGCCATGGGTCCCGTGTCGTAGATTTACGGCACGCAAAAGAAACTCATGTCTCTAGGAGACCGCTGAGCAAAATTTGGCCAAAGTTTCCTGCCCAAAAGAGTTTCCAATGCCTCCTGTAGATGGGGGAAGTATTAGGTACCACTGCCAGAGGAGGGGGACCTCTCTGACAGAAAGGGACTAACTATTAGATACCACTACCTGTAGAAGGTTGGAACCTCGCTGGCAGAAAGGGGCTGATAGTAAGCACCAGTACCAGTAGGGTATGGAGACGGTAGAAATTAAAAAGGGGGACGCACAATAGATCAATCCTGGTCGCGGTGCATGGGGAAACCCACCCCCTCAATACTGAATAACTGAATAATAGAATAAAATATTTAAGGGTGTTTCATGAGAGTACAGCATTTCAGATTGGGCGGTTGTGGCACAGAGCAGGCAGAATGTTACACAGTCTTACATGGGTGAGAATGCTAATCATAAGGCCGCACCATAGCTCAAGCGGTTAGTCGCTGGCTTCCTACCGTGGCGGCCAGGGTTCGATCCCAGATCTGGTCAAGTGGGATTTGTGGTGGATGAAGTAGCGCTGGGGCAGGTTTTCTCCGAGTACTTCGGTTTCCTCTGCCAATCTTCATGCCACCAAATTCTCCATCATCATAATCACCCGGGACAGGCTACAATAGGCCCATCAGTGGCCGAGTGGACCCCACCTCCCACTAAGCGAATTAAAGAAAATTAATGCTCATCATAACTTAGGGACACACTTTTTTATATGTAGGAGAATCAAATCAGAAGTTAATAGGGTACAGTTTGGTAGTGACAGGATGCAGTATATAATACTGATGGGTCATTAATGTGCATGTACCAACTTAGGANAATTTCTCTGAATGTGCGTGTCCCAACTTAGGATAGAGGTGATGAAACAGAAGACAGGTTTGTGAGAAACTGGAAGGTTATTCAAAAAATTCCCAGAGTAACACATACAAACTTTGTTTGGGGAGAGAATCTGTTCAGTCTGACAGTTGGGTATGAGAACTTGCATGAAACTGGTAATGATGAGGAGTAACAGAGTAGATTTTGCTACATTAGAAAATCTAATTGTAAAGGGTACAGCATTCCCATGCTGCAGCATTCCGAATGCACTTGGGTATCTCCAAATTGGAAAACCCACAATCAGGTCACATCTTGATAGATGTAAGATGGCATTCAGGATCCATCAAGCATTTATAATAGACAGAAATGAATTAAAGAATAACAAAAAATTAAACAAAACCTTGGTTACAAAAGAGAGGTGATTGACAATTGGCAGGCCAGCAACATAACAGTTCTATATACAGGAACCTAAATGAAATGCTATGAAAATTAATCTCAAACAGATTTGCAGCTTTGGTAAACCTGGATGTGAATGTGAACATAAGTAGGCTTGGGAAAATGTTAGAAATAATATAATTTTAACTAAAGAGAATCTGCATTATTGTGAATTAAAGCAACATAGACTGTGATATGTCAAAGAATGCCCAAAATTATAAGGTTAAACAAAACAAGGTAACTTGCAGTGATTGCAGAATCCAAGTCTAATTATTACAGGCCATCTGTACAATGTAAGACCTGAAAGTAGTAGACTTTCTAGGAACAGATTGGGGGTGGAGGATATCTGAAAGACAAAATGAATTAACTTAAAACAGGTAGTAAAATCAAGAATGTAGAGGAATAAATTAATTTAATAAGGGTTACCAACCTAGAACTAACTTGGGAAAGGATGAAAATGGTGATCTGCTTTCAGGTTCTGACAATATTTTGAATAATTAGAAGAATTCTGTCATTGTGAATGTCTGTGGAGTTAATGATGTGAGGCAGACTGATGTACATGCGGCTGAGCCATAGTACCAGAGCCCAGTTCTTTTGAAACTGAGGTTGTGATTGGATAACTGGAGAAATAGAAATTGCAAATCAGTTTACCATAAAAACAGTTGCCATGATAGCTTTAAGTCATATGTGGTAATGAACCATTTGGTTCCCTGAAAGTTGTGAGATTTCTTCAGTAGCTGAGCAGTTATTAGCTTCACAAGAACATCTTCGTGACTGAATGATTATTTAATTTTCAACTTATTCTGGTGTCTGAATTATTTAGGCATTATGTTACACGCTTAGACACTTCATTTTATGCTTTCCTGTAGGTGCCTTGCTTGCTGCTGTGAGGCACTGTAGTAAATGGATTGAATATTGCTGTTTTTGTTATGATGATGATGATGATGATGGTGCTACTGCTGTTGTATGCCTAAAACTTATGATGGGGCAATAAAATAGACACTCCACATTTGGGAAAGCAGTCTAAGCAATGTTTCTTTCACTGTGTGTGTTCTCTATTTTGATTGGCAGACAAACATCTTTTAATGGCACCATCAGATGTTGCTGGGTGGGGCATATTCCTAAAGGACAGCGCACAGAAGAATGAATTCATATCAGAGTATTGTGGGGAGATCATCTCTCAGGATGAGGCAGACCGAAGAGGAAAAGTGTATGACAAGTACATGTGTAGCTTTCTTTTCAACCTCAACAATGGTAAGCTTGATAGAGCTCCTGTTCTCATTTTCTGATATTTGTTAGTCCTTTCATTCTTCAGTTCTTCCTTTCCACTCCTGTGTATACTTTGTTTCCATCTGTTAATGTAATTTCAAACTTTATGCTGATACTGTAACCAGTTTTGGAGAGGACAGTTTTAAATTTACCATTCTGTTTTAAATATGCCTGCTTTTGTTGAATGCATCCTGTTATGTGTCATATGGAAGATACATAATGGGACAGTCTACACAACAATAATTCTGAAAAAGACGAAATAGACACTACTGTGGCAACACATGTTTTATTACTTGTTGGTGGTAATGCTACATGTTTCTACCCTTTTCTTGGGTCATCTTCAGGTATACAAGAATACTGTTACTAGTTCTTGAATTCCATCATTGTTCAATATGGATCAAAGGCCGCGCCATAGCTCAAGCAGTTAGTTGCAGGCTTCCCACTGCGGCAGCCCGGGATCGATCCTGGGTCTGGTCAAGTGGGATTTGTGGTGGACAAAGTGGCTCTGGGGCAGGTTTTCTCCAAGTACTTCAGTTTCCCCTGCCAATTTTCATTCCACCAGTTGCTCCACAATCACCCTCACTTATCATCTGGGGCTGGTACAATAGGCCAGAAGTGGCCGCAGTACAAGGGACTTAGTCCCACCCCACTAGCAATAAAAAAATTTGATCTATATTATGTCTGTATGAGTTGTTATACTAACAGATACACCATAATATAATATAAGTCTTAAGACTTATAATATAAATTATAAATATCTTAATCGCCATTTAATTCAAATTTTAATTTTTATCCTTTTGATGTCAAGTTTTAAACTGTGTTTGAACTACATTTAAATTAAAGTGCATTTGTTAGTATAAAAACTCATACAACCACAATATGGATCCCTATTAAACAATGTCATGATTTAAGAACTAAACAACTAAATTTAAAATTGAAGAAATTTAGCTCTGCTTTAACTGTATGAGGACCAAAGCATAACATCAAATGAGAATGTTATAATAGGTAAATCCATTGCTAGACAGTGCCCACAATACACACACAGCCAATGATATGGCAGATGTGTTTTCTGTATATCCGTGTAGCTTGCACATGTGAAATGATGTCACATCAGAACAGTGTGTAGCGATTGCGTGACACGTGTTTTCTGTGATGTGTGTCCAAGCTGTGTCTATATAAGGAAACCAGTTTGAAGGAACTGGAGCATCAAAAGAATAGGATTACGATGGTAGACTAGCAGTTTGGAGAATTAGACTAGAGAGTGTAAGCACTCTACACTAGTCTCTCAATAGTCTTGAGCTTCCTGAACTCTCCACACACTCTGACTTAACCTTAAACAGATATTTGTTATATAGGCGCCACACCAACATCAGAGAAAACAAGTCATGTTATAGGCAGTACTGTTGTAATGTGATGTCATTGTGCCTGTGTGGAAGTCTGTTTACTGAACCATTGCCTCGTTGTTCCATTGTTACCAGCAAGTATTGCTTGTGGGTTGTCTGCGTTGTCTAGCAATGGGTCTACACACCACAATATTAACAACCGAAGCAATTAAACAGAAGACAGCAGTTTCCTCATCCATAATTTTTAACACCTGATGATGACCACATTGGTCAAAACATGTAGTGAAACACTTTAAAATGAATAGTTTTAATAAGTTTTATGGAACATTAGTGTTGCGCTTGAGATTGTGGAACTAATTGCAACTAAATCAGGTAAGAATGAGGTGCGTGAGGTACCATGCATCACACCGCTTATGGCCTCTCATTAACTCTTAACATATATTGCCCTGATGCCTTTTTATGTTATTTTTATCATCTATTTTTTGCCACAAAACTGTGTGTCCACAATATTTTAGGGTCTCAGAATACCTGGCATATTTTTGTTGCTTTGACTTAATAATACACATGTCAGGATCCTTTATAATCTGACATTAATATTTAATTTTACTCCATGCTGAGTTACGGGTTTTGTTTTGAATTTTGTATAAATGCACATAGTATTAGATGCTTACTCCTCTCTCAGTATACGCATGTGCCAAAAGTTGGGGATCTCTTTGCAATGGGCGATAGGGACATGATGCTTTCATGTGTTATTAGGCTTTTGAAGGAAGCAGTTCTTAAGTATGAACCTGTTACCAAGCTACTATTTCTGTCTTTCCATCCTGCAGAAAAAATAATTGTCAGCAGATGCAACACACAGTGGTACAGTATGTGAATGTTTAGAAACATTGTTTATTTGGTGAACCGTTACTTCTCCCGTCTTCACCCTACCACTACCAAGCGTCGGTGAAGTCGGGAGCGGTTCGTCGTCTCTGGCCCTCGCGCCGTGTTTACAATGCTCCCTAAGAGTGTCGTGGGAAACCAAGCTCGCAGCGGAGAATCATTGTAGAAGTCAATGAGAGACCCACAATATAACAATAACAATGTTTAATAAACATAAAAACAAGTAATGACAAAAATACACAAAAAATACATATATAAATAGAATAAGCCTGGCTGAGTGTCTGCGCTCTACATTAATCCGCACCTTGCGGCATCAACTCAACCACCTGCCCAGTGGCATTAGAATACAAGTCCCTTCCTAGTCACATGCGGCATCAAAACAAATACATTGAATAACTAAATTGAACTGGTCCGCCACAGGCGGCATTAAAAAAATTACATGTCTATATAATACAGGCTAAGCAAACCTCACTCACAGGTGGCCTCAAGAAAATAATATATATATTTATACAAAAAACTAACTCTCGTATCGCCACCAGGCCATCGCCCCGATAGCTGGTGACTATAAACCCCAACGTCTGCGGCCAGACCCAGAGTATGCCGAAACGCAATTTTGAAACAACACCCCTCTGAATGGAAATTTAGAAAATATCCCTGGCTGGTCAGCAGACGTGCTTACCCAAGTGGATCCACTTATCAGACTAACCCTCTGCTCCCAAACATACTTCTTTCCGAGACACAGGGGCAGAAAGGGTGGGAAAATCACATGGTATTGGAGAAGAGGAGGAGGGGGTAAGTTCTAGGACCTCGGGCGAAGGGTAGCGTCAGAGATATGGCTGGAAGCCATTACATCACGGAAGGAGTCATTGCTTTAGCACGGCTCATTGGATGTCAGTAATTTTAGTCTCCCCCCCACCATTCATGTAGGTGGGGAGGGTTTTTAACACCCACCCACTTGTAAGTTTCTTGGTTTGAAACTAGTACCTTGGTAATGTGTTCCCAGTTAGTTTGGTATGTTTCATTCTTATGTACTAATATTTTCAATTATTTAAAAGAGTGTTAAAGGTCTTCTGCAAGTGTAATTTCTTACCATTGTGACAATTGCAGTGATGAATAAATTCTAGATTGGTTTCACAAATTAAGATAGCGATAGAAGCTAAATCGAATAAATGGAAATACAGTGAGGTGACTTCAAGTAGAGAAATGGTATGTAGGAACCTAAATTCTTTTGTGTGGATTCGCAAGTATTAGTGTTAGAAAGCAGACATGCTGACATGTTTATATTAGAATTTTGGTACTTTGAATCAAAGTTTGCCGAATGCGAATATAAAGTAAGTGAATATTTCAAGGGAAAGCTGAATTTTATCTTTCTGTAAGTAGGAATGGTGAAGACATCGCACTGTAGGCAGCTGTTCTCTCAGATTTTAGCATTGAAAGGGTTAAAGTACTTGCCCCAATGTAAGCATGTCTTGGACAATCAATATGGAGTAAAAGTCCATTGTTGAATACTTTCTGTCTCCATAAACGGGGACATCAGTTGATAAGGAGTAAAAATCTAATATTCCAGATACAAAATTCTTTGAAATGTTAGATGTTTACTCTATCAGTATGGCTGATTGCCCAAGAATACTTAATCATGTTTAGTTACCATGATAATTAAGATCAACAAATAGATGTGGTTTTCAAAGCACTGTCCTTACTGTTCCAGTTTCTTGATTATTTACATTATAAATTTTACATTTCAGACTTTGTGGTAGATGCTACACGTAAGGGCAACAAAATAAGGTTTGCCAACCATTCTATCAACCCAAATTGCTATGCCAAAGTGATGATGGTAAATGGGGACCACCGCATTGGTATATTTGCTAAACGAGCAATCCAGCCCGGCGAAGAGCTGTTCTTTGACTACAGGTGAGTGCTTGTTTGTGGTTTGTAAAACTGTTCCATCCTTATCAGGGAAGGGATTCAGATGTATTGTCACGTGTTTTGTACACACAACAAAAATGACAGGTTCTAGTTTGGATGATTGGGTAAATTAACACTTTGGTTACAGACTTGCTCTTAATCATACTTAAATACATGCAATACAGTGCTTTTGCTGATTTACATACTTTCCAGTTCGCCATTGCGCATGCACTAGGATTCCCCGTCTTCAGTAGTTTGCTCCTAGCGATGGATCTCAACACAGAAACTATAACTTCAAATCACTACAGATATTACACACAAAATCTTCCAATCACACTTTAGATCCTCCCAGGCCGACCTCTTATATTCTTCTGTACTCCTGGTTCCACTTCTCTCTGTTCACATGCTTCCACTCTTTCTCTTGCAACTCGTAACTCAGGACTGTGCCACACACACTGACTGTCACTTCTAGTTCCAACTTGATCTCTTCTCTTGGTTCTGCGGTTACCATTTCTCTCTCGTAACTCTGAACTGAACTGAACTAAACTGAACTTAACTGAACTGTCACACATTGAAATAGCCAAGGGACAGACAGAACATCATCATAAACACATGTCATGTGATCGCTACCCACCTCTGTTGTGTGACATCACTGAACATGTAGGAAACATGTCACATGATGGCCATGTATTGTGTGACATCACAGCGCGTGCATTGCATAGCAGTGGTCCATCTGTGGACATAGAAAACACTGTTCCTATACTGTTGGTCGCATATGTGTTGCAGGCATTGTCTAGCAACAGCTGATGTTTACAGATTCACTGCTTAGCAATGGGTTTACATGCCACAGTTTTATTGTTATATAAGTCATATGCCCATTCAGAATGCATATGTAAGTGTACAAGGGTTGTGCCATTATGTTGTCCATGGGATGTGTATTCTGCAACTATGTTATAGCAGGGCATACAAATTTTGAACTTTACATTTTTGTAAATTAGTTGGTGGTGGTGACATGAAATCAGGTGTTGCAGTTTCTTGAAAAGCTTGATTTTATTGCTGTACATCTTTTGTAGACAGTATTCTAGTACTGTCATATGACATCTCTCCTACCCATGGAAAGAAATGAACTCATGGTAATAGTGATTTGGGTGAAGTACTTAATAAAATGTTGCAGTCCCCCCCAAGAAATACATCAGCAGTGAAACTCAGAGTAAAAGTATCTTTTGTACATCAAATTGTTCATGAGTTAGGAACATATTCCTATCACGTGCACGCTGTGAATCACTTTGAAGCCCCTAATATAGTACAAAGGAATGTATTTTGTTACTGCTTTCTTGCAGGTGTCTTTGAGAATGACAGCTTTAAATATAGCATGTAGTATTCTGATGATTGCCATGTCATACTTCCTGAATACGTTAACAAACAAACAGCATGATTCTTGGATTCTGAAAAGCCAAATAACTTTAGGGAACATTCCCATTGCTATGAAAAATTGCTGTAATCAGCATTCCAGGCCATGACATCTCACTGTTTATTTTAATTTTATAATGAACATGATACATGAGAGACAGTTAATTGGAACATGTATCTACAGCAAATTAATGTGTCCTTTCTTTGCGATCTTCAGCAGTTTTGTCCTCTTAGAAATCTGCAGGTGCTGGAACAGTTTTTCTAGTAAGATGACACAAATTCACGTACTGCCTGACAAATATTGCAGGTTCTTTTGCTCACAGTACATCTGGTCTCACCCTCACTGATGCATACTTACAGAGAACACTCAAGGAAGGAATATACTAGAACTCTTCCTGTGACATTTAGCTGAATGAAAACATCCGTAATGGTTTTAAGGGAAATGAAACGCAGCCCACCAAGCTATTGTCCTTAGGTTTTGGCAGCATATATCTAATGTGAAACTTCATCCTTCAGAATTTATTCACATTGTGTGCTGAATCTCTTCCATTGTTTTGGTGCATGTTGCAGTCACTGGCTTCAAGGCGATTGAGATGGAAGGGGATGGTGGACTGATACGTAGGTTTCACAGTGGGAGTAAGGGCACCTCTACCCTTGAACCCTCTGCAGGATTCATGTGTTGGTCCACTTCTCCTTCTCCCACATTCACCTTGAAGAGGTAGTATATGCTGAAACAATGAGAAAGATTCAGTATAGTTAACCCCTGGAAACCAGAGTTGCATCTTTGAAACTCTGTACTGGGAATTCATAAATATCTCGAACCTGATGTAAGGCATATTGAGCGTGTTTGTGTAACTGCCTTTGGTCCATGTGTACATAAAGCCACTTTGGTTTGCTTTGTTCAGAGTTATGCTGTATTTGTAACATGGTTATAAAAAATTCTCCTGTGAGGTTTGTGATTATCATGCCAATGACTGTGAAGGGATGTGGAACTGTGTAGCTTAGTAGATAAATACCAATGTTTTTTAGGTATCAGCTGCCTGAATCTTCAGGGTAGAGGTACAAATTCTTCTATATTGCATGGTGTCACATTCCAGAAGGCAGTAATTTTCACATAGTCATGTTTTCAAGTAACATAACAGTTTTCCTGTAAAATCAAATCCCTGTCATAAGTTCATTGCACTTGTTTCCATATCTCAGAAATCTGGGGATGTATGGACACCTTTTAAGTCCTAAACGCAGATGCATGTAGAGAAGCATAAGCATGCATTTCAATGGCTGGGTACTTGCATCTCTAGCTATTTGATATTTTGCGGTTAGCACTTAGCTGGGCTGAGTGGGGAAATTCAGACACATTATAATAATTACACAGATTTCAGTGATAATTTTTAAGGCAGAAAACTAAAATTGAATTTTTGTGTTACAGATATGGTCCAACAGAGCAGCTTAAATTTGTTGGGATTGAACGAGAAATGGAGTTTCTGTGAGTGATTTTGTGTTTATAGGAACTTTATGATGAAGGCATCATAGGTATGTGTTGGTTATTTTGTAGCTTGCTAATCATCTGACATAAGTACATTTTCTACCAGTATGCATTATACTTACATTTGTTTAATTTAAAATATGTATAATGTTCTGCTATCTTTGGTAATTTTGTGAAACAAATTTGAAACATGAGAATATATTGCCATAAATGCACCCATCAGTACTTTCTGTAGCTGTGACAGCGCAAAGGAAATGCCAGACTCCTGCTCTGGGAAGAAATATGTTAATTTCCTGTAATTCTGGAATCCATGTTGAAAAATGTTATTAGAAAGAATTAGGTGATGTGTTGTTATGTACCAAATGTGATCATGTTCAATGAAGTTGTAAAACTGGTCAGAATCCTCACTCCATGAGATCTGCCAGATGGGAAATCAGTCAGTTTTATTTATATATTTTATGTAGATGATGAAGATTAAAGAATCTTTACATAAAATGGAAATTTAAGGGATAAGGAACATGAAATTAATTTTCATTTTTATGCAACCTTTGAATTATTTCTTTTTTGTGTATTTGTTTTTAATAACTTGGCAGCCATTTTCCGAATAAATAGCTGTGAAATAATGGAAATGAACTTCAATTTGAACTTCCACAGACTAAGTACCTTACTCAGCTTATTTGATCCTTGAAAATACCAGCTTAGTACAGTAATATGATGTGTGACCTTTTGCAGATTCTTTTCCTGTGGTTCACTGTTCATAATCCTAGATTATCACTCATCTCAAAACAAAGATAGAGTTGTTTGTTGGGACTTGCTAATAGTTTTCAAATCATATTTAAAACTTTTTATTTATATATATGTGTTTTGAATTTTATACCAATGAGTGTGTATGATTGAAGGAAATGTTTAAAGCATAGAAGCTGTGACAAACACAAATAAACCAGGATACCTTACGTAGTCACACACATCCACTCTCCCCTTAGCTTTACAAATTTGTGTGCCTGTCTTACTTGTGGGTAACTTCAGTGTTGTTTGCTTATGGAGAACCTTCTCTTTTTTGTTACAAAAGCAGCCCCAGTAGATGGCATAATGGAAACTTCCTCCATCTTCGAAAGAGCAATTGCAGAAATTATCAGTCAAAGTTGGGTTTCCCTTCTCTAAACATTCTTTATGGAAGGTTTTTGGGAGCCAGGATAGTGTAGTCGGTATAATGACTAACTATGGGTTGGACAACCGAGGGGTCAGAGTTCAAGTCCTGGTAGGGTCAAGAATTTTCTCTTCTCCACATCATCCAAACTGGTTCTGGGGTCCACCCAACCTCCTATCCAGCGGGTTCTGGGGGTAAAGCAGCTGTGACATGAAGCTGACCACTCACTTCCAGCTTGTGCCAAATGTGGATCTGTACATCAACTCCCCAATACGCCTTTGTGCCATAGTGCTTAATTAGTTAAGCACAAGGACAACTTTGACTTCTTACATTTATTTTTAAGTGGAAGATATCACATTTACATGTGATACGTGAAGTTGCACATATTACGCCTTGAAACAGTTTTAGTCTGATGATGACCATATTTGGCTGAAACCTGTAGTGGAAAGAGAGGTAGATAATAAACAGGTTGCATTGTGAGCGAAATGTAGTAACTTTTATGAAGAGTAGATTAATGCAACAGGATATTATTCAGCAGTTCATTGACAGTGTAATGATTACTGTATGCTGTTGCACACAGGCTTTATTTATATGGATGCCGTTGATTCAGGTACATACAAGTACACTCAACTCTCGATTATCCAAGATAATGGTGTGGATGGAAATCACGATTAATCGAAAACCCGGTTAAGACTACTGTAATACTGTACCTTCATACTACTATAGGCCTACCTGTATTTAAATTTATTCAACCTCATTTTTATGTCCTCTCATGGCCTATTTAATACTTTTTTTTTTACATTACACTGAAATGTGAATTAGTTATTTCAGTCACAGTGTTCAACAACATCCAACACTTTTTACGAATATTCACACTTAACTCTAAAAAAATTTAATATTGTCGTTTGCTTTTTCGCGGCATTTTCCTTTTTACGGATATCCGTACGAAGCCTACGTGATATTAGCTTGTCAGTTAATAAACTCTTCTCTTCACTCTCAAGATAGTCTAGTAAGGATTCCAAATGATTAAGAGCAGCACTGTCCACCTCTTCCTCATTCTCACTTTCTTCCCGCTCTTCTGGCTGCACCCCGACTGAACTTACAATTTCGTCACTGTTTAACATTTCGAAGCCCAGCTCATACAAGTTTCTGTTGAATACTTAACACAACACTCTTCCTTTTACACCCTGACATTTTGCTAACGCACTTGAAGATCGATACAAAGAGGCTAACTGGGGCGGTGTATCTGTCCTTGAAACTTTCCACAAATCCTTGCATTCTTTCACCCCTACCCTAGAACATTGTGTTAGCATAACGGGACCAAAGAATGCAGAGCTCGCTTCACACTGGTGCGAAAATAGTGTTATAACTCACCATGTGAAACAAAAGTGAATGAATATTAAACAACATATAAGCCTCAAAAAAGCCCCGGTTAAACCACAAACCGATTAATCCACCCCCGGATAATCGAGAGTTGAGTGTATATCGGTCACTAAAATGATCATTATAAGGTGGGCGTACATATAAAATTACACGAAACTCACAAAAAAATACAAAACTTGTAATTTAGTAAAAGTTACCATTTTTTGTAATTTATGTCTAAAGTGGTATCCATTGTGCAACTGTATAAAGTTGATATTAAATGAAATTGACTGGGAGATGTAAAATTGGACTTTGAAATGAATAAGGCATTGGTACATGTATGAGGTCTGACAATAAAGTTTGCGAACTCGCCACAATGTGCTTGCCATGGCAGCAGTGGACAGAAACCTCAGTATGGTTTGATTACGTTGGCATATCAGCGTTTCACAGCTGTATTGTTGATCTATGGCAGTCTCTTTCTGAGTGGTGTCTATTATTGTTTGAGTGTGTTTAGTTGTGCTGCTGCAAGAATGTCAGCTTGAATTAAAGCAACGAATGAACACTAAATTTCTTGTTAATTGGGAAGAGTGGAAGCGAAATCAGAGTTTATGGGGATAATGCTATTAAGACAACCGCAGTTTACAAGTAGGTGACACGTTTTTCTGAGGGAAGAGAAGGTGTTACTGATGAAGGGAGTTCAGGACGGCCATCATTGAGCAGAATTGAAGAAAACATTGCATAAGATATCAAATTGTGCATGAATATCGTTGGCTGACTGTCAGGAGCATAGTAGAGCAAGTGCATGTTGACAGAGAAACAGTTAAAGAAATGGTAACTGAAGATCTTGACATGAGGGAAGTGTGGCCAATGCACCTGCTCACACAGCACTGTCTGTGAGGGAGTTTTTAGTTAGTAAACAAATAACTGCTGGAACGCCCTTACTATTCACCAGATCTAGCCCCCAGTGACTTTTTCCTTTTCCTGGAGATAAAGGAAATATTGAAAGGAAGGCTTTTTGAAGACACTGGTGACAGGAGTAATATGACAGCAGCTCTGAAGGACATTCCACAAAATCAGTGGACTAAGTACTGGCATTGGTGCATCACTTCCCAAGGGGAGTACTTCGAAGGCGACCACAGTAATGTTCAGCAGTGAGGTATATAGCACTTTTACCACAGTGAGTTTGCCAACTTTATCATCAGACCATGTATTCATCAGTGAGGTATAAATGAATCCCATACAGTCATGTATATATATATATATATCAGATTTATTGCACTATATGTAGACACAATAGATTAGTTCTCATTTTATTGGTTTAGATTGACTTGAATGTCTTTTTTTTTTTGTGTGTGGAAATAAGGTTTATTGTGAAATTCTTGTGATTGGGTTCCCCTTGCAAGCAGTTTCATAGGTCATCAAACCTTCCCACTAGGTATCATCAGAAAACATTGGCATTATTTTCCATTCTTGCCAGTGTGTGGGGGATATCTGAAACTGTGAGTATACAAAGTATTATTTTGACTAGGTTTGATTAATCTTTGATTTAGTTTTGTGATAGATTATGTTGGTAGTATTTACTTATGGGATTCCTGTTTTGTAGGCTGAACCTACTCCCTGTCTAATATGTGACTGGTGGAACTGATTTTTGGTACAATGAATGTAGAGTAAAATTTAGCCTAGATCAGGCCTGCCCTACCTGGCACACTATGAAAGAAAACTTACCACCACTTTCATATTCCCAAGTGACCCTATCATAAGTCCATATTGAGGGGCAGTTCTTTGCCAGGACTTGTAGTGATCACCAATGTGCACTGTTATGACATTTTCTAGTTAAGAGTTTGAAGATGCGCTGGCACCCACAGTGGCTTCTGTTATTTTCATTGTTGGTCCTACAGTCAGCCTTGCTGTGCAAGAGATCACACCCAATTTAAAATCTTAGCAATATGAAACACAACACATGGTTGTAATGTTTTAGATTTTCAAACTGGAGGCCCACCTTGTGGAAACATCCTGCATCGCCTGCCAAAAAAAAGTTTAAGGTGACACCATCCTCCAGGAAAGTGATACTCACAGTCTTCTTGGATCAGGAAGGCATACTGCTCACCGCATTCCACCCTCAAGGCGACACAGGATGTTTCCACTGCATTGACGCACGCTTTGTCTCAGGCTGGTAATGGTGAACCCAAGACTTATCACCTGTGACAATTCGGACTAGCATATCATGTCCATCATGGTAGCGATTGAGATGCTGTAATGCCAGACCCATTCTTTGCATTTTACGAAGGGGGACCCAAAAATAACCGGAAACGACCTGTTGCACGCACATGCTTTGTAGTTACGAGTTGTGCTGCTAGGTGGTGTTAGCTGGGGGTCTCCCGCGACTGTTAGTGAGCTGGCGTCAGTCTGAGTTAAGTGGTTTGCCTGTGGTGCTCTGTTGTGTGCGTTCCTGTTTCAACCCTTTGGCGATTAGTGAGATGGCCGACCAGAAGGAACAAAGAGTGTGCGTGAAATTTTGCTTTCTGTTAGGGAAAACTGCACTTCACTCTTCAAGTCACGGCAAACATTCACGCAGTTTTCTCTTCGGTCATCTCCGAGCAAGCGAGGAACAAATTTTGCAGACACCCGTCTCATGTGCAAACCTTCGGTTAAAATTCGCTGGACCGTGCTCCATGAGATGTTCGTTTCCTCAGAAGGTTGGTCAGTGGTCTTTCGACGATCTTCATCAATTTCACACACACTCTTTGTTCCTTCTGGTCGGCCATCTCACTAATCGCCAAAGGGTTGAAACAGGAACGCACACAACAGAGCACCACAGACAAACCACTTAACTCAGACTGACGCCAGCTCCACTAACAGTCGCGGGAGACCCCCAGCTAACACCACCTAGCAGCACAACTCGTAACTACAAAGCATGCACGCGCAACAGGTCGTTTCGGGTTATTTTTTGGTCCCCCCTCGTATGTTGTGGGGTCAGCATGTGCGGCACCCATCGTGCACAGACTTTGTGAAAACCTAACCTGTCACGCATTATGAGGTAGGCCATGCCATGTGAACACACCTGGTTCCGACAGCAGCCCAAAGGATTTTATGCTGCTGGTTTTCAGGGGCTTGTGAAACGATGGAACAAGTACAGGGAAATTATGTTGAGAAATAAAAGCATTTATCATATCAGTACTCTTATTTGTTTAAGTTCTATATCCATTTGTAACTTACTTACTGAATTGCCCTCGTATGTCCTATTAACACTGAACAATTTAAGCAATATCTTGAAATTTGTGAATTTTTAACTTTCAGATAGATGAGTCAACTGATGTCTGTGATGTTTCCCAGTAAGTTGTTTTTATTTGGGTGGTTTTTGGTGGTGGCAATATTAAGCACACACTGTTAAAAACAGTACTGTTGCATGGGAAGACTATAGAAGAAAAAATATTTCAGAGCACTCCACCCATGACTAGTGAAAACACTGGATTCACTGGGCTTCACAAAAGTGATCCCATTTTCCCAGCCTTTTTAGTTATCACTGTATCATTCATCAGCAAGCTGTATGTACAGAAGTGACCGACTTTCAACATATGATGAATGTTGTGTAGAAAACTCTAAACTTGATCTGTGCTAGTCCTCATAGCATAGGCTCTTCGAACATTTATTAAACAAAATTAATGTGCATTATAGAGACTTGGTATTACATGCTGAAATCCCTTGGCTGAGTAGAGGAAAAGTTTTGTTCATGTTCCACCAGCTGCTTCTGAAATTTTGGATTTCCTTAGAACAGAGGTGATTTACTTCCACAATTGAAAGATTCTCCTTGGTTGCTAGATCTTGCTTTCTTCACACATCTTAATGATAAACTAAACAAGTTCAGTACTTAGCTCATAGGCAAAACCAAGACTATCATTGAAATATAGGATTTAAGGTTCTCAGAACCGTGGTTATGAAGAGTTGTATCTTTGGGATACAACACAATGTAGTTAGTACATTGCTAATCAACTGGCATTTCAGAGGAACATGTTGCCTCCATCTTCAGGATCAAAGAATAAGTCAAAGCAAGAAACCAGCATGAAAGCAGGTGGCAAGCTGTTCTGCTTACCACCTGATTTTCATAAAACCTGAAGCTGTGGAAGACTCAGCTGATGAGAAGTGTTTGAACCTTTTTTCCCCAAGTTTTCGCAGTTACCCCAACAGTGTATTTAATGTGTATGTCCACATTCTGTATATTAATAAACTGTTGAAGGAGTCTGAAAGAAGATTTGAAGATGCTGAATACATGAAGTTCACTAGTTAGTTAGTTATTTAGAGAGGGTGGGTTTCCCCATGCACCACGACCAGTTTGATCTATTGTGCTTCCCTCTATGATATTCTACCAGTCTCTATACCCTACCAATAAATGGTGCGTACCATCAGTCCCGCCGAGCAAGCGAGTTCGGCCACTTGCTTAGCGGTGTCTGTAACGCTTCCCCCATCTATCAGAGGCCTTAGAGACTATTGTTGGGCAGGAAACGTCCTGGAATTTGGCTCAGTGATCCCCTTTGGGGATATGAGGTTCTTTTATGTGCCATAAAGTTACGACACGGGACACACAGCTTAAAGTCCCTCCCGGAGGACTTGTTCCCTGAATTTTTCCGCCCTTAAAAATTCGACGACCTCCGCCGGGTATTTGAACCCGCATACCATGAGTCATGAGGTGGGAACGTTACCGCTAGACTACGGAGGCCGCTTATGAAGTTCACTGTGTCTTTCACTACTAATCTGTTTGAAGAGAGGGATATAATTGGGGGTGCTGAACTTACTTCTGCATTCAAGGAAAATATTACTGAACTGAAGTTTTGATTTTACCAATGAAAACAAGATTAAATAACACAATGTAAGGATGAGTGGCCTTAAGGAGGCAGCAGTGGGAGTGGTTGGAGGAATAATCACCTTGAAAACTGAGCTGTGGAGAGGAAAGTGAGAACAATCACAGACGTCACAAGCACAGCTCTCAGAAAAGAAGAAAGGGCAATATGCCGGTAGACAATTTAGAACGAATAGCCTTAAGGAGGGAGCAGTGTGGCTTATACACCCATTGCTAGGCAGCAGACAGTGCACCAGTGGGCTGCTGTGTAGCAATCATGTGGTAACCCCAATAGTCCACACACAACAATATTGGAACTGTTGGAAACAGTGTTTTCTACTCGGTCTATGCCAAGGGGTTATCAGTGGGACAGGTTTAGAGTTCGGTTCAGTTGTGAGACAGCCAGTTGGCAATGGCATGAGTGCAGAAGCTGAAAAATCTCAAACGTTAGAAGCCATTACAAGGGAACGACTTGTTAAGCCACAACAGACTGAAAAGATTTAGCAGGTGCTGTAGTGATTTGTAAAGTGTGGAGATCAGCGATTGCACTATAATTAAATGTACTCAGTAAATTCGATCTCCAATCCAGACCCTGTCTATAGTCACAGACACACATGACAGTACTGATTGAGTTTTTGATTTTGAGGGAATCAGGTAGCTGAATGTGTTCCTTGAGAAGACTGCTGATGTGTTTGGTTAGCCTGCAGGCTGGGATGTTGCACCAGTTCACAACCAGTCAGGCTGGCATATTAGTTTATGAAGTTTTGTTAGACTATTTATACTAGGGGGTTTTCGATTTAAGTTTATGTGTTTCAGATTTAAATTCATGTTTATGGCACTGTTGCATATGTTGTTATTGTCATGATTTAGGGGTAGGTGACTATAGATGGGGTATGGATTATAAAATGAATTTATTGACCACTTGTATACTCCACTTGGAACTACACTTTACAGTTATTTTTTAATGCTCATGGGGTGGGACTAAGTCCCTTGTACTGCGGCCACTTCTGGCCTATTGTACCAGCCCCAGATGATAGGTGAGGGTGATTGTGGAGCAATCGGAATGAAGATTGGCAGGGGAAACCGAAGTACTCGGAGAAAACCTGCCCCAGAGCCACTTTGTCCACCACAAATCCCACTTGACCGAACCTGGGAAGCCAGCGACTAACTGCTTGAGCTGTGGCGCAGCTCGAACACCAATTGTTAGAAGTCAAACAGTGATTTGGAGGATAGTGTCACCTCCATCATGTACAGCTGTGCTTTGCTGCCTGCTTCATGCTTGGCTTATTCTTCAACCCTGAAGATGGAGGCGACATGTTCCTCCAGAATGTCAGTTGACTTTCAGCAGACTACATGGTGTTGTATCTCAGAAGGCAGAACTCCTTAAAACCTCCATCCTTTCATAAATTTAGTTGAACAAAGGTATGCTGTGATTAGCATCTTTACACCAGGAGCTGCTGTGCATGAGTAAACCATCCTTAACTGCTCTGACCTTTGGGAGTGTAAAAATAAACGTAAAATTTTGTTGTATTCCCAGATGTAGATAGCTGCTAGTTTACAATACCAAAGAATTATCAGACGTTTAATCTCATACCTGCTTTGGAACTTCATATTGTAATTTTAAAGAGTAAAAGTTCATCACTGATGTCAAGCAGACAGAATTTTAAAATACTTTGCTAAATATAGTATTCTTTCAGAATATCATGACATACAGAATCCCTTTCAAAAACAAAATGATACTTGCTAGTCTGCTACAGTATTGTTTTTTCTGATGTCTTTATACACTTCATTCCGTTGGTTCTGGATCAGTATAACTAAAGCACCATCACTCCCATATTTCTGTATTATTTTTTAAAATGGATGGAGGAATAAATTATTAATTTTAAAGGACTGAAATTATAGAACATTACCAGACATTGTGTTTGATGCAGTGTTTCTCAGACTTTTGCAGGTGACTGTACAAAAATATAGCGGTACCACAGCAGTTAGTTTTTGCGAAGTATATGGCAGCACTGTCAAAGAGGTCAAAGACACGGACCGCTAAATGTCATAGGAAACAGACAAGTATGTTTGCTATGTGTATGAAACGATCAAACCCATGCTTATCGTAATGAATACCATAAATACATTGGTGTTGCGTCAGTAGCAGCCTGGTAAAGATCGTAAAGATTCAGCCGGTTGGTAGTAGCCTTGAAACGTGTTGTCTATATTGGCCCATATAGGGATGAAAGAGCGTGTTGTTGCTCGTAACGCTCGTAACTTCACTTCGATTGAAGCAGTGAAACAGTGTGGGTAGTGACTTGGAGGTGAAAGCGTGAGAGTGTGTTCGTTATAATAATAATAATAATGTTTGGTCGTTTGACATTGTATCCGACATTGTTCTACAATGTCGTAATGGAAAAAGTAACTAGTCGTAATTGGTATGACAGAATTGACGATAATGTTATCTTGGGAGCCCTACCTTTTCGTGGCATGACGGGCCAGGTTAGTAACCTGTCAGTTCGGTAAGCAATCGAGAGCGTATATGCCGACCATCCTTAGTAACTGTTTAACCTTAATTAAATTTGTATGCGTTTGATCTGGAGATAACACTGCAAGAGATCAGTTGAATACATTTAGTGAATATAGCTTGTGTTTTTTAAATAAAAGAACAAGAATTCCTTCATTGCTTTCTTACAGTTAATATGAATATGTGCAACAAGTTGCACATCACCCATTCATTCCAGTTAGATGTCCCACATATAACTTGTCGTTTAAAAGTTTTATATATGAAAATCTCTTCTACAACACTGGTGTATGCACACTACATGTTTCGACAAACATTGCTCATATTCAGGTGTCTTTAAAACTGTTGACAGAACTCCCATTCTTCCTCCCACAAATTAAGTTTTTGGGATATGCTGTTGTCTGTGCAACCATGGTGATGGGTAGTTCCTCTTATTGTGTTGTGAGTAGCACAGCAGTTTCATCAACAATTTTAGAGACCCCTGAAGATGACCAATGTTGGTCGAATCATGTAGTGTGCATACACCAGTGATGTAGAAGAGATTTTAACGATTTAAAAAGAAAGTTGCATGTGAGATGGCTAACTAACAGGAATAATAGAATTACTATTAAAGAAATTTTTACAGTTTAATTTAGCGCTTAAATAGTTCCAGAACTGGCCATTTCTTAGGGCACACGGTAGCATAGTTTGTTGAAGCACAATGCTGCAAGCTGGAAGGTCGCAGGTTCGATTCCAGATGAGGACATTGGATTTTTTTTTTTTAATTTACTTAATCCTACCAGCTGCACTGTGGTCCTGGGATCGACTCAGCTTCTAACAGAAATGAGTACCAGGAATCTTCCTGGGGGATAAAGGGCAGCTGGCGCTTAAGGCTGACAACCTTACTGCCATATGTGAGCCGATTGTCTAGAAAATGTGAGAACCTCGAGGTCTCACAACTCTATGGGCCTACATGGCCTCTTACGGTGATAGCTTTAGCTTAATTAGCCATTTGTTAGCAGTTACCAAACCTAATAATGTAGGTAAGTCAATAAGTAAGTTACAAATGGATACAGAACTTAAACAAATAAGAGTACTGACTTGAAAAATGCTTTTATTTCTCAACATAAGCTCCCTGTACACTGAGTCACTTGTCCCATCGTTTCACAAGCCCCTGAAAACCGGCAGCATAAAATTCTTTGGGCTGCTGTCAGAACCAGGCGGTTACTACCCTCTCTACAGCTTCATTGTCAGGAAAATATTCAGCTGGTGGTAATGGTGAACCCAATATTCATCACCTGTGGCAATTCAGGCTAGCATATCATGTCCATTGTGGTAGTGATGGAAATGCTTTAATGCCAGACCCATTCTTTGCATTTTGTGTTGTGGGGTCAGCCTGCACGGCACCCATCGTACACAGATAAATGAGACGCTGTGAAATTTCAAGTGGGAAGTCCAAGCGACTTCCATTTGTTCAGTCCTCTTAAACACACACGTTTCAAAGGAACATTCTGCCTCCATCTTCAAGGTTGAAGTGTGCAGGATGAGGAGTTGGTTATATAGGCAGGTTGCAAGGAGGATGGTCACTGAAACCCAAGGAAGGGGGAAAGGAGGAGCTGCAATGGGGCCAGTTGTCACTATGGGTGGGAAAGCAGCCCTTCTGAGGCGTACTCTTAGTTTTTAGACACCAGCAGGAAATTGAATAAAGAATGACCGTTTCCAGGGACACAGCATTACTTTCAGTAAGGAAAGTGAAACTGTAAGAAAAGGAAACCCACTTCAGTATTCCTATATATTTTCCTTATATGTGGGGAAGGGCCATTTTGCTATCCACCATTAACATTAGCCCAGATTGAACTCATTTCCCTATTCCCTCTCCCCACAATGACCACCTGCCTTGTAATCAGCTTATACAGAGTGGTTTTTAATGAACTTAATATGTTCACAGCTCCGTGCTTCACCGCGACCGGTGCACTACTGGCTGCGGAGTGCACGAGAATTTTGCCAATGATTCAGCATGCCAATAACATTTGGAATGAAGGGAAGTTCTTACCTTTGTTCACAAATCACAGAAGGTGTTGAAAATGCTGCCTCTCTACACATAGACAATCCTCGCACTGGCGGAAGATTCTCTGTAGGAATATTTGAAGTTTCTCTGCGAATGTTTTCTTTCAGTCCTTCCATTCAAGGGTTACTGCTGTAAACTTTGTCCTTCACATGAGCCCAGAAGTAACAATCACAATGATCACTTCTCCTCAGTAAGCACTTGATGCTTATGTTCTGTTTTCTTGTCTGAGTCCCATTGTTCTAAGTTTATTCACTAAATTGTGAACTGTTTGTCTGCTGGGAACTCTTTCATTATGGAAATTATGTCAAAATTTTTGCTGACACTTTCTAGCAGATCCATATTTCACATAGGTCTCTTAGAGAAATACACGTTGCTCTGATATATCACGAACCATGTCATACCAAACTGCTGACTTAACTGTTAACTGGGAAAAAAATGACTTATGGCACTTATGAACTCCTACCTACTGCTGAGAAATCATAAACAAACTCCCATGCATTAACCACACTTCCCCCTGTGTAACATAATACTGTGTAGAGGTTTACTAGTTAATTATTTTCTTTCATTCCAAACCTTATTGGCTGTCAAGCATGCTGAGTCATCAACAAAATTTGCGTTGTGCTTAGCGGCCAGCAGTGCCCCAGTAGCAGTGAAGCATGGAGCCATGAACACATAAATAGGTTTAAAAATGTCCCTGTATAACTGAGCCAATTCCTCAACCTGCATGCCTTTTTTACCATGCTCCTCTGATACATCAGCATCTGCCTACAAGACTCCACAGACTCACAACCCAACCACTGCTGTGAAAACTTGAGAATTTGTGTAGTATAGTTTATTTTGCAGGTTGTGTGTGATAGCTGTCCTTTGAGGTAGGTTGTTAAGAAACTGCCCAGGGTGATAAGTTAAAAGATTTGGAACATAGTGTGTGGGAAAATGGCTGTGAAATTTATGTGGTACTCATTAGAACAAGTAAATATAAAAAGAAAAATAGTGGGAGAAACTTAACAAATGTAAGGAGAGTTAATGATATCATTTGAATGTAGGATTTGAACAAAAGAAATTAATGTAATTTCAATATAAAGCTGGATAGTGATAACCTTTGTATCAGAAAATATAAGGTGTAAAGGAGAAAATATATCTTGACTTCTGAAAATATTTTTCTGACCATTCTTTTCTTATTTCATTTGTGTGCAGCTTCTTGATAAAGAGAATGTAAAAGCAGTGGTGTCAATGAATGAAGACTATGAGCTTTGGCTGTTTGCAAATGGCAGAAAGGTGAGTTTAAGTTTGGAGCCGGGATAGCATAGTTGGTATAGTGACTGGCTATGGGTTGGGCGACTGAGGAGTCAAGAATTTTCTTTTTGCCAGTAATCCAAACCGGCTCTGGGGTCCAGCCAACCTCCTATACAATGGGTACTGGGGGCTCTTTCCCAGGGGTAAAGCGGCCAGGGCGTGAAGCTGACAACTCTCCTCCAACTAGTGCCAAGGCCAAGAAAGTGTGGATCTATACCTCCACTCCCCTATATGTCTTCATGGTGTAGTGCTTAATTAGTTGAGCACAGGGACAACTTTTCCTTAACATTATAGTCGTCATGTGGATGTAATAGTACGTGTATTTCACTCTCAGGTGTTATGCAGAGAAATGCCACTACCCAATTCATGAAATTTACTTCATGGCAGTACAGTGATTACATCTGTTGTGTAGGAAGTACCACTACTGAGGTGTTCTTTACAGTTTAATATTATTGAGACGTGAGTTACCAGTACGTCAACCTATAGTCCATTCACGGAGACGAGACAGTTAGCGTAAACAAAGCAAGCCCCGCGTCGCCACAGCTGACAGCAAGGAGTGGACAAAGCGCGCAGTTACTTCATTGTACTCACTGCATTCGGATGCACGTTAACCTGCATTCAGACTGAAGAGTGAACTTTGGACGCCCCTGCAACGGGACACGCATCACGTGATCGCTGCATGACTTCATTCAAAGAGCGAAGGAGGTACCGCGTGCATTTGTTTACGAGGACTCTCTCGTCTCCGCGAATGGACTGTAGAACTTGTCAAGCATTCCAGTCTCACTGGAGGAGCTGATTTTAATGTCTAGAAATATAATTTTTGTTTAAATCTAGAAACAAATTTAAAAGACGGAAACGCCGTGTGGATCTGAATAGCATTTCTGTGTGAAAGTTGAAGGATTAGCAGTGTGCCTGAATATAATACCTACTGTTTTGTTTTCAGGAATGGGAAAGTAGAGGGGTGAAGTTTCTGCAGCTTCATACGAGAGACATATTTGAGGCACCATGTCAGGAAAAGCTGAAGAAAGGTGTAAGTTTCATCAATGAGGTAGCTGGAACAGGTGGCTCTGTGTATGTTCACTGCAAGGCCGGCCGTACTCGCAGCAGTACCCTTGTGGGCTGCTACCTTATGCAGGTTAGTGTGATGTACACTATTCCTATTCATGTAGCCTGTAACACTATGAAGTGTAAAGCTGACCACTTATCTATGTTGCTTATGGAGAGCTGTATAAAAAAAAATGTGGATGTTTTTCTGTCCATTGCTAACATGCGTAGCTACACCATCTGTTCCCTTCATGTTTTGTCAGCACTTTATTCTTTCACCTTTGATAGAGTTTTGATGCATGACTTCTTATTCTTTGGGGGTTTCCCTCATCCACTAATTTCATGGTCTTACACTTCATAACTCTCAGTTGTTTCAGTCCCCTTCTTTCAAATTTTTTTCTCCCATTTCATTATGAATACCTTCTAACTATGCTGGATTTGAGGTTCCTGCTGCCCTGCCTATGAAGAGTTCTGTCTCCTGGGATAGAATGCTTTGTAGTACAATAAAAATCAGTCCATTGGACGATGTGATATAGAACTCTTCACCTTATATCCACTTTGTGTCTAAACCTTTCATACCTATAAATTTCATCCAATGAATGACTAATATGTTGCATGTGGAGGTGGGTTAGAATATCTCCATCATAGCCCTGTGAGTCATGGAAGGTGAGGAATAGGGAATCCAATGCCTGGGGGGGGACATAAGTACAAATACCTAGCCCTCCAGTTTGGAGGTTGGACACAAGGCCAACAACCTTGCTCTCTAATACACTTTGTTATGAAATCCAAAGGACAATCTGGACGGTCTAATTCACAAAGGAATGGGTCTGGCAGAATCTTCTAAGAAAGACTGGCTCAAAAATGGTTGTTTTGCCAGTGAATAATTTCATTTCAATTATTTATCATTTATGTGCCGAGCCAACAGCCGCAAGGCCAATTACAGACAGAGCACAGTGTACATAATAATAATAATAATTCAGTTCAGTTCGTGTTTATTTACATGCAAACTTAACAGCATAGAGGCTAATTAAAAAGTTATCATGAATAGATAGAAATACACAAAAATTATTAAAAAACAGAATAAAAAATATCAGTCTAAATTAATTACAAAGTGAGCATGAATAAAGATACAGAAACAAAGCCACAGTGTGACAGCGAAGAACAATTCGAGTTTCAAATAGAGCAGTATACAATAATAATAATAATAATAATAACAGCAATAATAATAATAACAACAGTAATGATAATAACAATAGTTTAATTAATTCAGTATAAGATATGTTTCAACAACAGAGTTTTTGGCCAAAGATGTCAACGTCCCTACAAACCGCATTAGCAGCAGAAGTGCATCTGGCAGAGGGGCAATTTTTACTAACAGAACAGACATTGAACATAGGAAAGTCTCGGATATATCAAACAGGGATCCGAAGGCCAACAATTTCCAAAGCAGAAGGGAAAGTATAGAACGATGATAAACTTGAATATGGAAGAATGCATGAATGTGATATCTCTTCTTTTGTAAGGTGTGCAATATCAGTTGTTCTAAAGCAAAATTGTAACAGTAATCAACTTGAGAAAAAAAAAGTTTAAAACAGAGAGCCACAAACTTCTGTTGAATTGGTTCTAGTTTGTTTGAATCAGATGACGTAATGGAATTCCAAACTACTGAAGCGTATTCAACCTTGGATCTAACTAAAGTAAAGTATAATATGAACGTGCATCCAAGGGTTGAATAGCTAAAGGTGATACTACGAATTATACCTAGCTTCTTAACACAATGTGAAAATATAAAATTAACATGATTACAAAAATGAAGTTTAGAATCAAGATATACGTCCAGGTCTTTCACTGAATAAGTTCGAGTTATAGGGAAGTGAAAAAGTTTGTACGCATATATCAGATAGTTAGTTTTCCTGGAGAATGTTATAACTTTTGTTTTCTCAACACTGAGTTTCATATACTTTGCTGCACACCAGCTATGTACAGTCAATGTCAGATTGCAGAAGATTACGATCTTCAGGAGAGCTAATAGCATGGCAAATTTTTATGTTATCTGCAAAGAGTAGGTACCTGGAGTGCTTAATTGAATCACAAGAGTCATTTATATAGACACTGAAAAGCAGAGGCCCAAGAACAGATCCTTGTGGAACACCAGACAATACTTCAAAAGGCAATGATATATTTTCACCAATACGGACCCGCAATTGTCTGTTGGTTAGGTAACTGCATATCCAGTTTACATAACCACCAGAAAATCCAAGGGCACTCAGTTTGTGAAGAAGCAAGGAGTGGGGAATGAAGTCGAAAGCAGAAGTTAAGTCAAAGTAAATGGCATCCACTTGACGTTGAGAGTCAAATAGGGGAGTAATAAAATCTAGATCATTAGATTGGTGGTGTTGGATTTATATTTTGTGAAACCATGCTGGCATGGATTTAATTTCAACTTAAGGTAGTGTGAAACATGGTCATGGATAACATATCCAAATAATTTCGCTTGCATGGTCAGGGGTAGGAACACCTGTCGGAGAGGAAGGGGACCTAGACACGGCTGACTTTTCCACAGTGTAAATCTGGTCTGGATTTAATCGCCCGTAATAAGGGATGATTAGACAACCAACTGGCCAGACATCTGTATTATTAATTAGATGAAAACCATCTTCAGAAACAGCAATGTGAAAGGAGGAATATGAACTAAACTTTGTTTTTAACTTAGTAAATGTTAGGGAAGCAAGCTCCAATTGATCTTTTAAAGACTGCTCAACGTCAGCTTATGTTACGTCAGGAGAGAATCAGGAGACAATATGTGCCTTGGTTCTCACTCTCTTGGGTACAGTTGAAAGAGATGAGCCACTTTTGTTACCAAAAAGTGGAGTCCTAGTTCTCCTTGGAGGGTTGGGCACCCCTGAAGGCATAGAAGGATGATTTTCCTTCCCTTTCCTCAGAACTGTTATGAAGCCATCCGCTGCCTGGTTGTCGCTGGCCATAGCAGAGGGCTCAGGTAGTGAGGTCTGCCGGCGGGATCCGGATGATACAGCAGTGGATACAGGGTGACCACCTCCCAAAGTTAAGACATCCCTATAGGTTTAGCAGCAACAGCATCATGTGTAGATGAAAGAGCCTCTGTTGATATGGATGGCGGAGGTGTGTGAAACTGGCATAAATCCTGCAACTGGAGTTTCAGAGCAGTATTATCGCTTTTCAGTACTTGAACTTCACAGCTAAGGTTCATGACCATTTCCATAAGGGATTTCACCATCTCCATGGTGCATTCTCCATTAAGGCAAACTGCTTCAAGCTGCCGGCTAGGGGAGTCATTATCCATAGCAGGATATCCAGAACAGTCCATCCCAGAGGATAATGTCTTGTTTATATTATTATTAACAAGCGAATGCTCCTTCCCAGTAACACAATTATCACACGTGAAAGATGACTTACCAGTAGCTGCATCAACGTTGCACTCAGATATATTAGCTTTCAGGCAATTATAGTGGAAACGTAACTCACATACACAACATCAAATGCATTTCTGCTTGCCGTAGAACAGTTATCACAACGGAGACACACATCTTAACTCGCCAAGCACTCAAGCAGAGCAGGAGCAACCACACTGCACATCCGTCCTCCTCAAGCAATAATGCAAGTATTACAGTGATAGTCATGAAGATAGAAATGGTGAAGACAGGATATCCTGAGAAAGAAGCTGATTTTGTTCATAACATGTTTTCATTACATATACACACGTATTTAATATCTGCCATGTGTTGGCTTGTATAACTATGAAATTAATATATAAATTGCAGTTTGTGTGTAGACCTGTTTCTTAGTCTGGGGAGGAGCATCATCTTCCTTTCAGGTTAATACAGCATTTATGTGCCATTACTGTTTGCTCAAAGAGATCTTGAAGTCTCTGTCATTTTGTTGAACTTGAGCAGATGCATGCACGAGGAGTGACTAGAACAACAGACCAGCATTACACATTTTGTATATTAAGAGTAGCTGCATGGGTACATTCAGGCTCATGCATACTTCGTATGAAGTTTGTCTCTGATGTAAATGTGTGCGTAAGTTGCATTCAGTTGTGTAAATACTGTGCATATATTACATATCTACTGTTAAAACCAGAACGTGGGCACAAAAAGAAATTGACTTTAAATAGAAGCTGCTATGCAGTCAGGCACATCATATACTATTTCCTGTTGCTTTTAGACTTACATAACATATATTTGCCCATTCTTTTGTTAGATTAAAGCAAATATTTGTAACCCACATTTAAGATTTTCTTAAGGCACCAGAGATCTTGTCCCCAAAATAAATATTAAGTGGGCATTTCACACACAAAATTTGGAAGATTGGAAAAACGGTATTACAGAATTCTGTAATCCTGAATTTAAGGTTTCAGAATGAAATTCGTCACAGACCTCCCCAGTAAATAAAAATTCAGTCATTTTATAATGTACGTAATTTTATTCCCATTGCTTCCATTTCACCTATAGAGTTTGTCATTTTACATACCATATAATCCAGTCTCTAAATACATCATTTTTGTATTATTATAAGTTAGTAACTTTTTAGAAGAGCCAGAGATGATGGACAGTGCTCCTTTTTATTGTTACATTATCCCAATCACCTTTAAAGAATCCTTAAAATATTGTGTCACTTTACAGAAAAACTGCTGGAAACCAGAACAAGCTGTTCATTTTATGCAGAACCGTCGTCCCCACATCTTGCTCCGCTCCAAGCAATGGCAAGCCCTTCACACCTTCTATGAAAATAATGTGGAAAGATGACGGGAGAGCAAATCAGCTTAAAAATCAGGGCCAACACCTTGCCAGTGATCAAAACATGAGGCAGTGTTTATGTATATAAGGTTTTCTTGGTCATTTAGAAACAGTGATGACTGAGTTGGAAGTTTATTATAAATTTACAACAAGTTCTGACAAGAACTTATTATATATACATTTCATTGCATATTAAATTATGTATGGTGAGGAGAGCAAGAACTGTTAACGCTTAAGAATTTTATGTACATATTCCTCTAGTGCCTGGACATTTTTGACATGTAATAAAACACTTGTTACACTTACATTTATAAATATACATATCATGAGTGGAGTTTTGGGCATTTTCAGGTCAACATTTGGAGAATGCACATAATATCAGTAATTGTATTTGTCAGTACCGCTTGTGTAGCACAAATCTTTCTGATACCCCATATAAAGTAGCCAGTTCAGAATCACCTGCGCACAACATTAAGATGTACTGACTAATCCTATCTTGATGAAGAAATGTCAGCAGATCCACTCCAGAGTTCTCCATCAGATGAATTGTAAACATGTCCTGTAGGAGTTCAACGTAAGTGTGCCATTGAAAAAACATGGAGCTTACAATACCTGCAGACAAGGGTATACAGTAAAGAGAATGTAGAGGTGATTGTTTCATGTGTGATGATTTTCAGTATTCCATGTAACCAATCTGATAAAAATGTACATCAGTTGGGGGAAGGGGGATGCACACAGAATGTTCAGCGATTCATTCACCAAACTTAAGGAGTGTGTTCTGCATGTCATTTGGAGCAAAAAATGTGGATTCGGCACTGTTATATAGTTATGCGCTAGCAGAGTAAGCTGGCACTCCTGTAACTTCACAAAGAGTTCCTACTTCTACACTGTCTAGACTAGCACGATTGTACTGTATTGCAGTCATAGTAAAAATGCTTCACATGTTTACAAATGACCTGCATTTTGTATACAGTTTCTGAAATGGAAATGGTTGGGCGGCTGTGATGATACTGCCAATGATATTCACTTTGCAGAATTCTGCATTGCAAAATATTTGAGAATGTACACAGAACCTTGAGGTAGCCTGGTTTCTTCCCAGGCATGAAGGCAGGACATGAAGAACAGCAGTGTAGCAAAACCCAAGGGCATGTATATGCAGAATTTCCAGGATGACTGGTATTGTACAGGCAGAGGTATAGAGAATTTTGCATCATGATTGTTTCTAGGTATATAACCTCCAAGGAGTAAGACATCTTATCATAAGATCACACCCACTGTGTACAATTTTGTGATTCGCTGCAACCATGGCTACATATTCTGTGTGACATCCTGTTCACAGATAAGACTCAGTTTACCTAGGATGAACACAAGGTATTCACACTCTTGGGCTCACAACAAGCCACATGAGGTAGCACATCATTTTCAACACCAATTTTCAAATGGTGTAGTGACCTCTGATTGGACCACATTTTATTGAGGGTTGTTTAACTGCTCTGTATTATAGAAATTTTCAGGAGAATGAATTACTCCTGTATGTAGAGAATGTGCCTCTTGTGACAAAGACGAGAGTGGCTACCCTCCACATTTAGGCAGAGCAGTAAGGGAGTTTTTGAATGAAGATGAATGAATGATGGAAGATTGGTAGGAAGAGAGACAGGTGAATTGGCCCACTCAGTCTCAAAACATAAGTGCATTAAATTTCTTTACGTGGGGTTGCTTGACTTGTTGAAGTCAAGTGTTTATGGTAGTAGCCAGAAGCATGTAGAGCCAATGGCATGAAAGAACCGCAAAATAGGCTGATATACCAGTGCCATTCCCGGGCAACAGCTCAATAAACACGTTCCCATTGCTAGCAGCAGTTTCTTAATAATGCAACATGGACTACAGCAATGGGAACAAGTTGTTTCTGTGTCATCCATGTTGAGGAGTTATCTTGAAACACAACTGCGGCAACCCAGTTCTGTACAGGAGTCTGTGAATGGAGGAGTTGAACTGGTAGCAGAAGAATAGCCATTGTTAGAGCTGTTACCAGAAAACATCTAGTAACAGACTGAGAACACTAAAGAACTGTAAATTGTGGAAATAGTGATAGTATCCTAGTTATTTATAGCTATGACCTGAAAGTGTGCAGTCTATTCATCGATCCAAATGCTGTCTGTAGTCACACATCCTACATGACAACTGATGTCAGAAGTGGTCAGATTGGAGACTGCTATACTGCCACACTGTTGAGATGGAACAAATGATGGCATGCCTACTGGCAGAAATAAGAACCAACCAAGCATGAAAAAAGGCTGTTTATTAAATTATTTTATTTTCCGTCGTGTGACTTCGGTGACGTCAGTTGAATTTTGTTTTGTGTTAGGTTATGTTACTGCATTAGTTAGGGTTTTAATGTTTTATCATTTGTTAATACCTTACGGTTTGAGTGTGGTAAAACACTTCATTTAGATTCTTTTAACTCTGTGTTTCTCACAGCGATGGTTGCGAGTCCCATTATCTGAGAAATAACCCAACGGACTACACGCCGTTATGTTCTAGAGGTTAGGGTTCTTCAGGTGTTTACTTGCTTAAAATCTATTTGGTATTTTTTACATACAAAGCAGCCACTGCTCAACATTAACATATTTAAAAGCCTCATAATTTATTGGAAATAACATCAAACATACAAACTTACACGTATCGAATGTCCTACATGCGTAGTTATTACAGATTGTTAAATCATGAATCACGGATTTACTACCTGCACGAGTCGTACATTCTATTCGTTCTATGGACCGCCATGGACATTACAGAGAGCATTTACTTTACTGCCATAGAGTAACATCAGGCTGGCAGCCAGTCGTCCTTGAAACACCAAATTCACCCTATTGTATTGGTATCCGTGCCATATATTGGGCAAGAACGTCTTATATTTAGTAATCCGTGGTCAAAAGCGTCAAATGTATATTTATCTCCGATGCGTTAATTAATGCCTTTCTATATTTGAGACGTGTAACACTTTGAGTAGCGTAAAAAAAAGGTCATTATTTGTGCAATTAGTGATAGTAACGCTCGTAACAGCCCCACGGAAACGTGTTATTGTATTATCTGTGCAATTTGTGATAGTAACGCTCAGTACAGCCCCACGGATCTTTTGGGATTTAACGTCGCATAGACCGCATAGACTACTAGAAGCTTACCGACGTAGCTTGGGTACGTGTTGTCTCCGTCACTGATGTGGGCAGTGTGGTCACTAAGGGACGAATAGAACGGAAAGCCAACAGCAAGCAGACTGCGATAATCTTCATAACTCACTTCATCATCACACCACGATGTGTGACCGTATGGTTGAATCGAACGTGCGGAAATAATATACGCACAATGAGAAAGGAAGTATTACGAAAATCCAAACATTTAATATTCGCCGAAGTCATTATTAGATATAGTCCATTCCGTGAGAAAATTAGGAGTTATGAGTCACTGATCTATGGCGAGGATTTCGTTTCATACTCGCTTCTGTCACTATTTTACAGTTTTTTATATGAAGTACTTTGGCTGTTTACATATTCGAAACGTTCAAACTGTGGCTATTTAAAATAAATTCATCTTACATATACTTCCTAGATGACGGGGTGGTAATCACGCCATCCTCGGTGAGGTTGGCCGAGCCACGGCTGTCTCTTTGGTGGGGACGTATCATAGACCAGGGATGCGTTGGGACACAGTTTTCGAACACCTCGTGGTCCCACCGGGCAACGGCAGTCTTGGGGTCTGGATCAGTATGATCTTCCGGAGCTGGCGGCTGAGTTTCCATAAAGGGCGATGGCTATAAGACCGGAGCCTCCCACGCGGCGGCATAATGACTCTTGGGTGTCACTGCGGTGTACCAGGGACGAATGCGGGAGAGCACTCGTATGGGGGTAGCTACGGCTATTTGAGTTGTCTCCCTAGAGTACCGATAAGGTGCCGCAAGCCTTAGGGCGGGATTGCTGAGGGGATAATCAGAAAGGGAAGCACAATAGACCACTGTAGGTCGCGGTGCAAGGGCCGAGAAGGCCTACCCTTCATACATTCATTCATTCATTCATACATACTTCCTAGATTTCTTTTTTCCTTGGCACTACAGCCCCGGTGGGCCTAGGCCTACCTCCATGAACTTCTCCGTTCACTTCGGTTTTTCTAGATCTTACACATTCGGTTGGTCGGGTGATCAGCTCGTCGCAAGGCCTCTACCTGTACACAAACACAGAAAAACGCACACACACAAACTAAACATTCATGCCCTGAGTGGGATTCGAACCCACGGTCGCGGTTTCCAAGCGAGCGAAGAAAGTACATGCCTTAGACCGCTCGGCTACCGTGACCGGCACTTCCTAGATTAATTAAAAAAATTATATAGTGTTAGAGTATTGTATATGGGATTCCATCAGTTACTGAATGGTTCGATAACTTTGAGCGGTAATTCCCCCCCACCCCCAACCCACATCCATAAGTGTTTCTCGACCTAGGTATCCGTCTTTCTTAATTCCTTTCATCTTCCTCAGTTCGATCTCACTCTCGCACCACTTCCGTAATATTCACGGCTCAGTGTCAACGGTGTGAGAACCGTTGGTGCAACATAGTTGTTGAGCCATTATAATTTTAATTTTCCATTGGGTTGGTTTCTGAACACACAACGGCATCTATCTCATGTTGGATTGTGGGTATACTTCGTTTCGCGCCATCTGAAAGGACGCGGTGGACGCCATTGTGAAGTTGAGTAGTAAGCGGTTGAATAATGTCTGGTATGTAAACACTTATTTATCTGTTGAAACCTTTCTTGACGTGATAGATACGTAGAGAATTAACTTTGATGCTGAAAATACTGTGTAGTTCGAATAATCGTCAAAGACGCCATGCCATAGCTGGACCGGCTCAGCGAAGGGTGCGAACGCTTATATATAGAGGAGGCTTCATTGTGTAGTATGTTATTTGGATGACTGTAAAATGTAATTACCCCAGTTTGATTGTAATATTAATTGTGACTGGCTCGTACTCTGATTTAGTAAGACTTACGTTTGATTTAAATGAGAATTACCCTACATGGCGTAATGTTTTCTAATAACCGGCTGTGCGCATGGGGGCCATAAAGACTCCCGAGGTCAGTGGCATAATAGTTAAGCGGAACGGTATTGTGCTCGTGTATTTTGTATTCTAATTCTTCACAGCATAGTGAATACGTTGGTACTAAATGTACCACACCCAGTGGATAATATGTCGTCCACATGAAAGACGCAACTGTAAAAGAAATAAATTTTTCCTGGAATGCTAGTTAGTTGGTTTTTGTCCTGATAGTTGGCTTTATGCTTTGCGTGAAGTATGATTTATAACACGTGCATACCAGGGTGTGTGGATGGATGAGTGAACTCCAGTTTGAACATGTGCCTGTGTACCAGACTTAGTTTACTGAATTCGCACTTCTGAAGTTCTAGCGAAAATTCTGGTATTGAAACTAGTGGAATTTATCTTGTTGGAAGTTGCTGCACACAGGGTGATATTTTGCATGATATTCAGTCATGGCTACACTTCTCCAACTTGGCCTTGTGTATAAATATGATAGTATTTTGTGTCATGCCATAGCCCTCGGGCTTCTGTACAGCCTGATATGGAAATTGCTCCATTTTTTTTGGAGAGATTAAGTAATTTATGAAGGTGCCATAAAGTGCATTTGTTCTAATGAATTCTGTATGAGAAAGGCTTGAGAACGTGGGACTTTTTTTTTGCGTGCTTAAATGTTTGATTTATTTTTATTCATATACACAGTGTGAGCAAGTATTGTAATTGTGAAAAAAAAAATCTTGATATTTTGTTCAGACTTACATGATTTCAGGACTTTCGTATTTATGGAGATCGTGTTTTGATTTAAACGGCATAGGCAGTATGTTCATGAACAGAATACCTTTTTGCTGCCCAAATGCAAAATGTCAGTTATTTTGAAAACATCTGAAACGATTGTGATTAAATTCTAGTCATTTGTGGAGACAGTGGACCCATATAATATTTTGTAGGCCAAAGTATTTTAAATTTAACAGGATTCAAACAGGCTCCCAGCCAAGGCTCAATCACAAAATTATATTTTTCACAACAGCTCTGATTAAAGGTTGCTGATTTCTTGCATACTGTTATTCCCAAATAAACTGCATTTGCAGTATTTCTGATAAAGTAACAGTCCACCCTCTAGATCCTATTGTCTTGGGGAAAGGAAAGACATCTTTTTAAAATAGGAATGCTGAAATATTTGATTTAGTATACTAGAACGTTGTAATCTGCCAGGAGCATATAGGGCACTGTGTGTACAATGTTTGCACCAGTACTTTTATTTGAACCTAAAGTGTATGGAATCTAGCCTGATTCTGTGAGGGGGAGAAAAAATCTGAGTTATTTGAAAAGAGATGCTACTGAAACTATTTAGATGTAAGAAGAATGAACTTCATGGTTTAAAATGGTAGGTTCAGGATAGGCTTGGCATATAGCTTGGAGTGCGTAAATACCTACAGTCAGAGTCAGCTGGCCAGATTTTGCCGTCTCCTATCTCTTAAATTATTATTATTATGAGGAGGAGGTCCTCACCTCCTAAAGAGGGATGAAGTGATAGGTTGAGAGAAAGTGAGAATGAGATGGGTAGGACATGTAACAGGCATTGGGGAGAGGAGGAATGCATACAAATCTTCGTGGGAAAGCCAGAAGGAAAGAGCCTAGGAAGACCTAGATGTCGGTGGAGTATAATATTAAAATGGGACTTAGGATGGGGTGGTGTGGGCTGCCTTCATCTGGCTCAGGATAAGGACCTGTGGACAGTTGTTGGAACAGAATAATCAACCTTTGGGTTCCATGAAATCCTGGCAAATTGTTGAGTAGCTGAGCCACTGGTGACTTCTCAAGAAGGCTCAGCTCCGTGGGATTTATTTTTTAGTTATATTATGGTCTGTTTTTTGTTGTGTGTGTTCTGGTGTTGTGATTCTTTTCGGTTGTGGTCATATAATCTTTATTTAATTATGTATATAATGGGTTGCATTGTGGACGGAAGTGTAGTGTGTGAATGAAGAGTATATCAATGCAACAGGATGCTTAAATACAATAATATTACAGGTATTGACCTCAAAGATCACAAGCAGTTCACTAGCAGTATATCAACTGCATTTACAATTATTATGTTTTATTGTCATATTGTGTGTGAAACAATCCACTGCACTTGATTAGCAGAACTGCAGTATACAGCTAAAGAGATGTAAGAGTAAATTAAGCATATTTTAATGTTTTTCTTTTCATTTTTTCCCCAGATCTCAGAACATCAAGCACACCACCTGTAAGTATCTGTGGTTTATGCAATTGAATTGTCTAAATCATCCTTAAGGGTGAATCATCAGATATTGATGGAGGTCTTGTTAAACATGCATGACATTTGTATTATAAGGTTGCCTAGTGAAGATAATTTTTGGATCGAAGTTGTAGACAACGCTGTCAGAGCAGGAATGGCCAGCTTCTTTCTGCTTCAGAGCAACATTCATATGTAGATTTAAAGTCTTATGTATGAGAAAATTTACAGCAGTGGTGATACACATGTACACACCTCATTGCTTGAGATTGAAGCTGATTGTTGCTGAACATTACACTGTACTTAACCCTTACGCTGCTGTGGTTGACATATGTTGATCTCTGAAGAACATGGCGTCCTTGCTGCGTTTGGCAAAACCCATATTGCAAATTTAGAGTTTCAAATCTCAGGTTTCTTTGCACCAATCTCATTCAACCTTGACGAGTGCATAGAGTCATCTATTGGGAACATAATGAAGCGTCATTTATTTCAGTGGCTGCATTCTTCTGCCCTCTAGCTTAAGAAATGTAAAAGGTTGCGTCTGCACAGCGAGGCACGCGCTCCGTGGTCAAGTGGAGTGGGTATTTTACGGGGCTAGTAAAAATGGTTTCGTATAGGCGCAGTGCTTTCCATAATAATTTTAAATAAAGTTATGGGCTTTGGTCAACATGTGACATAGTGATAAGACTAGGATAATGAATTATGTACTTTTTTGGCTATCTTGGACAACTCTGATTTAAATGGATTTTACCCCTGTGAAAGATACTGAATAATTTAACATTTTTGCAACTTCTGATGCCTGTTCCCTGTGTGAGGTAAGATTAGTTACATTTTATCACAAATTTTCATGCTTTGCACTTAGATTATTTATAAAAGATTTATTCAAAAATAATTCAGCACAGAAGGTACTGAGAGTTACTTAATATACTAGCAGTGAAAGGGTTAATTAAAATGAACTATTCACTTGGCTAACCCATAATCAGGATCATTCTTGTGGCTGATAACTTAGTCAAACAATAACCATAAACAACCTAAGACCAGTTATAACAATGATGGTAATTATATCATTAGCAACGCTAAACTATTACGTGCGGGTACTCGAGATTCATCACACTGTAAGACGAAACAAAGTGGGGGCTCAAGACACTCAGGACAAGCAAGCCCGTTGCATACGGGGTCATTCTATCCTTGGCATCAATAATGGGCCTAATTGTGTGTACAATAACCATCAATAACCATTAGTTAAAAAACTAATAACCTTCAAAGCCATAAATAAAGAGACTTCTTTAAGCCTTAGTGGCCTGCCCACCCCTTTCGAATTGCATTCTACTATTCAGGTGGTAGAGGGAGTGTAGATAATCCTAGGATGGAGCAGTGATAATGCTGCTGGTTTATTCTTGAGATACATCAGAATACAGTTGCCAGTGTTGAAGACAAATTATTCATAGGATATACTTGTACAGCATTCTTATCATAACGAAATTATATTCTTTGGGATTGTATGAGGGGTAGGCCTCCTTGGCCCTTGCACTGTGACCTAAAGTGGTCTATTGTGCTTTTCTTTGGAATTAGTGCTGGAGAAAAAGAAATTTCAAAAGAGATGTACTGACAGTGAAAGCTTGATGACATCAGTGCTCAGAAGCAATTATATCTTTTGGCTCATCGTTGTGGATGGGCAAAAGGTACAGCTCACTGAGGATAAATGGGGCCATGCTTTTTCATTGAACATTATGTGAGATTAATTATGTCATACTGATATGTTGGGATTTTGGACTTTATCCATCGTCCTGGTTTTTAAGATAACAAATAAAAACACGACGTTTCGGAAAGTGGATCTGTTTCCGTCCTCAGGTGAAGGAAAACACCTATTCAGTTGGGTCCATTAGAAAGAGCTAGCCTTAATCCAGTGATTGAGGCTAGCTCTTTTCCTTCACCTGAGGACGGAAACAGATCCAGTTTTCGAAACGTCGTGTTTTTATTTATCTTAAAAACCAGGACGATGGATAAAGTCCAAAATCCCAACATATCAGTGTGTTATACACCATCGTCAGAATCCTATAGTAACTAATTATGTCATCCTTGATAACTGAATGATGATAAAAGATATGGGCATGTTATGCAAAATAATGCAACAGCACACACTGCAAAAATTCTGTCAGTGCATAAGATGAAGTCTTTGGTGAACAAGTCATAAATCAAGGACTGTGGCCCACTGTGATAACCCAGTTTAAATCCTCGTGATTTCTGTTTGTGTGGAACACTGAAAGATAAAGTCTATATGAACAATCCACACTCTTTGGAAGAACTTAAAGAAAATACTGGGCGTGGAATTTCTCTATTCCCATACACCAACTTGGATGTGTGTCTAGAAATTGTAGGCGTCTGTGTGAGGTCCATGTGAGAAGAGTGCCATTTCAGCTAAGATGACAGTCTGAGGATAATCTTCCCTCCAAATACTATTCTTGTCAGCATATTTTTAATGAAAATTTACAAAAGGAGTACACATTGTTTACAAATAGCATTTGACCTTCATCACACAAGGGTGAGGGATTTAAATCCCTGAATATGGTATGGACAGCCAGATATTAACAGTTTTTTTAACTAATCATGATACTATATTGGAAAATGTTCATATCTTGGAAAATATTCCTGCTGAAATACTGTAGTAAGTAATACTGTTTGAAAGGAAATGCACTTGCGTGCATGCACATAAACACACACAATGCAAGGTGGATAAAGAGAAATTACCAAAATTTATGTTTCAGTAGTCAAATGGTTTTGAGTAAAAGATTTTAGGAGTCGGAGAAGTTAGAAAGTAAGATAAATACACTCAACTCTCGAATATCCTGGATAATGGTGTGGATGGAAATCACGATTAATCGAAAACCCGGTTAAGACTGATTTTATTAAAAGTAGTACTGTAATACTGTACCTTCATAATACTATAGGCCTACCTGTATTTAAATTTATTCAACCTCATTTTTATGTTATCTCATGGCCTATTTAATACTTTTTTTTTTTTTTTTACATTATACTGAAGTATGAATTAGTTATTTCAATCACAGTGTTCAACAACATCCAACACTTTTTACGAATATTCACACTTAACACTTAAAAAAATTTAATATTTTCGTTTGCTTTTTTGCCACATTTTCCTTTTTACGGATATCCGTACGAAGCCTACGTAATATTAGCTTGTCACTTAATAAACTGTCCTCTTCACTCTCAAGATAGTCTAGTAAGGATTCCAGTAAGGATTCCAAATGATTAAGAGCAGCACCATGTGATACTTTCTTACTAGCAGCACTGTCCACCTCTTCCTCATTCTCACTTTCTTCCCGCTCTTCTGACTGCACCCCCACTTAACTTACGATTTTGTCACTGCTTAACATTTTGAAGCCCAGCTCACACGAGTCACCAAACCACTGTCTTATATTTTCCTCGTTGACTTCTTCACCACCATGAACTTGGTTAGCCAATTTTGTCAATTCTGTGGCTATCTCATTTTCACTGAATCCAGTGAATACATGGATTTCGTCATCTTCATTAGTGATGAAAGGCATTAGTTTCTTACATGAATTTTTCAATACAGATGGCTTTACTGTATCCCACACTGTTGAAATCTCGTATATGGCATCTGACATTGAAAAAGACTTCCAGAAACACGTCAGATCATTGCCTTCATTGATGTACTTTTGTACCAAATTTGATATATAGATTCTCTTCATACTTGAGATAACTCCTTGATCCATTGGTTGCATAAGTGCGGTAACATTAGGAGGAAAATATTTCCATCATCTGACCTCAGGAGACTTTCATTAGGATGTGAGGGCGCATTGTCAGCGAGGAGCGCAGCTTTCTCAGGCAGGCCTTGGGATTTTAGATGGTCACGAACTTGAGGCACAAATTTGAAATCAAACCATTCTTTAAATATCGCTCTATTCATCCAAGCTCCTTTCTGATTAAAATAATGGATAGGCAGACTTGAAGCTACTGTTTCTTTAAAAGAGCGTGGTCTTTTTGCTTTGCCGATAACTACTGGTGTTAGTTTGTGTGTTCCTGATGCATTAGAACAGCACAAGGCTGTCAATCTCTCCTTACTGGATTTGTGACCTGGAGCCTGTCTGTCATTTTGAAATGCCAAAGTTCTGGCTGGCAGGCATTTCCAATAAAGACATGTTTCATCGGCATTACAGATTTGTTCTGGCAGCAGATTTTCACTTTTCACGAAACTATCAAAATTGGTGCAAAATGTAACTGATGATGATAAGTCCCCTGACAATTTCTCACCTTGAATACTATTTTCTCATATTCCATGACACTACTTGAAACATGTTAGCCAACCGGAAGAAGTGTCAAAACTTCCTTGTAGTTCAAGTGCTTTGGAAAAAAATTTCACTTGTTTAGCACATACTGCTCCTGTTATTGTTGTTCCCTGTGCCCTTAGTTGATTAAACCAGATCAGCATTGCTTTGTCGAGATCATCATTGTTGATTTTTTCAAGGCTTTTCTTCATTCTGTTTGAATTAGAAGACAAAGCAAAGGAAATTAATTGGTTCTTTTGTTTTTTCAAATCACGAACAGTTTGCTCTCCAATACCGTATTGCATTGCTAATTTAGCTACACCTCTTTTTCCCCAACTGATGGATAATTTCAAGTTTCTGTTGAATAGTTAACACGCTTCCTTTTACACCCTGACATTTTGCTAACACACTTGAAGATCGATACAAAGAGACTAACTGTGAGGGTGTATCTGTCCTTGAAACTTTCCACAAATCCTTGCATTCTTTCACTCCTACCCTAGAACATTGTGTTAGCATAATGGGACCAAAAATGCAGAGCTCAGTTCACACTAGTGCGCAAATAGTGTTACAACTCACCATGTGAAACAAAAGTGAATGAATATTAAACAACACATAAGCCTAAAAAATGCCCCGGTTAAGCTGCACTTGGGTTTATCCGCCCCCGGATAATCGAGAGTTGAGTGTACCAGAAATGACCTTGATTTGAAAGTAAAATAACTGTTATTTAATAATGAAACATGTTACACAGCTGTTCAGAGTGTTTTCACATGACTTAATTGCCTGTTTCAATGTAAATGTGGGTCAGTTGGCAACACAATATAGTAAAACCTTGCATTCTGTTCAGGTATGCACAGTTTCACTTTGCTGCTGTTACAAGTAGTAATTACTTTCTGTTTTATGCTTAAATTTTCTATTGTGTACAAATTCACTTTCTTGGATGGATATTGTAACATTTTGGTAAGAGCAGTCACCGGGGAATATGGACGATTTCCACATTGGACTGTTTCAAATTGGCACCATCCACGGGTGTCTCCAGGTTGGTATCATTGGTCATGCATGCGCCATCCCCTTGAATCACTAGTAGTCGCATCAGAGGTTCGGCAGAAGATGGATTGTGTTTTGTAGATCACTGAGGAGTTGGTGTCTGTCACATGTACTGTGTAAGTTTTGGTTAATGCATGGAGCTTCAGCACCAAGCTACAACCCCATTAAGAAGTGGTGTAGATGTCTGGGAGAAACAGGAAGTGTTATAAGTCAGAAATCTTCAGGATTAGGAGATTAGGAGCACATTAGACATGCAGTTCTAGCCCATGCAAGTTGATTTGCACAGCAAGCAAGTAGTTTTGTCATCTCTGCTCTACAGTTCATGACATGCAGGTGCTTACAGACAGGTACAGATTGTAGCTGTGGCAGCACATCAAATCAGCTAACAATGACTGTGGAAAGAGACTGAGGAAGTGCTGTAGAAAATTGACAGTGATAGGATATTCCTAGGCTCTATGTGTTTTTCTTAGGATGCATCATTCCATATGGATGGTATCTTGGAATAGACATAACTGCTGAATTTGGGGTAGTCAGTCACCTGAAGCAGTTTTTCACCATGCCAGTGGTTAATGTGCTGTCGGGCTTGATGAAAGGACACATCATTGGACTGTTTTCTTTCAGAAAGCAACTGTGATAAGCCATTCATATGTGGACGTATTAGAACAGTACAATGTCACAGTTACCTTATTAGCAATGCATTGTTTCATCAGGATGGAATGCTTCCTGAACAGTTTGATTGGAAGAGGCAGTTTTTTAGCTTTGCCCCCAAGATCATTAGAGCTAATGCCATTGGACTTTTCCCTCTGGGTTTATATGAACGATATCTCTCTAGAAAATTACATTTCTTTTTCCTCTTCAGTAACGCATAACAGGCGATTGCAACAGTGACCAAAGTTATGCTTGTGAATCCATGGCTTGAAGTCAAATATCATTTTATGTATCAAGCAGCTAATTGTACTCACATTTAAACTTAATAGGTTACAGAAAAACATTGAGTTTTGTGCTACTGAATTGTGACATTGCTTCTTCTGTATAGTAAATAATTTTTAGCATATGGTTTCTTTTTACACTTCTCAGACTCCATGTATTAAATGATCAGACCACATAAAGCATATGTGTTTGGGATGGTGTGAGGACCAGAATTTGAACATTGGGTCCAGGCACAAAGTACCATACCTTTTGCATTCTTCTGGTTGTTGGTTAAAGGTTTAAACAGCACATGGAAGAAATTGCCTTAGATAATATTAGCAGAATATTATTGTGCACCTGGGATGTGGATGCTTGCTTTTGCAAGTATCACAGTGTGTAGTAGCTGAAATGTAAATGAAGGAATACCACTCAGCTGTAGTTAATCATTGTTAATTTGGGTCTGGTCACATACTTGGCATTGAAACTGTCAGTCATTGTAGCATACTGAGATTTTCTTGTATGATAAGTCTCAAAAACATAATTTTTAAGAGATTATACATGCATGATTGTTGAATGGTAGATCATTGTTGGTTGCTGAATTTAGAACAGTTATATTTTTTTCTGAGTAGACCAGTGGCTGTTTGATACAAACCAATGAAATATCCAGCCACTACAGATGAAATGAAGTTGATTATTGTTCATTTGACCATTGTTAGGTGCTGAATACTGAAGGAACACTGACATTCATGCTACCAGTAAAGCCAGGTTTGAGGAAATATTTGAGCTTGGGGCCCCTGATGCCAATAACATTGTTTTTAAGTGTGTATAATGTCTACACAGAGGCCCTCTGCTATCATGCCAGATGCGGCAGTACTGCGGAAATGTATAGAGACCAAACTGGTACATGCTACCTGCATAATATAAGGTCAAAATGCACGTTCTTTGCAGTCATACTTATTGGTTGTGTGAATTTGCTTTATCATTTCAGAAAACAAAAATTTTTGTGGGTCGCTTGCCAGATGAGGCTCAGGCCCAGGACTTGCGACGCCTGTTTGAGCAGTATGGCATTGTGACAGAATGTGATATCCTAAATCGCTATGGATTTGTGCACATGAAAACAGAAGAGATGGCCGTAAGGGCCATCAAGGAGCTGAACAATGCAGAATTCATGGGTGTGCAGATCAGTGTGGAGGTATTTGAGATCACATACTGTTTTCCAGATAATATATCAGATGCCGTGGGCTGTGTCTTGTCAGTTTGTATTTTACACATCTTGTTATGTTATAAATTTGTAAGCTTTCAGCATAGTCAACATGACAAGATGACATTGCCATTACTTTTCAACTTATCTTTCTATAAAGAAGGGAATGGTAACAGTAACAAATTGTAATGAGTTTTGGAGGTTGTGATTAGCCTGAGCACATTACATGATAACAGAAGGCTACTTTCAAGCCTGAATGGATGTATGATGTTACTAAGGTAGATGGAAGTTGGTTATAATGGTGTAAAAGTGTGTTAAACTGCCTGGCATTCAGCGATTTGTGTAATTTTGGTGATGACAAACGTTTCAGGCTGTGTGCCGATACCTTGTTTGAAGCTCATGTTGAGTATTGGGTCATAAGATAATTTGATGTAATCAAACCAAGTGCACTGGGAAGTGGTATGGGGGATCAGAAACTACCCTTTATCGTGTTGGTGGAAAATCATTGAGTTAATGTCATATTTTTGTTCGGCAATTCCACTTTTTCTGGTGATTTTTACAGCAATCAACTGGGAAGAAGAGTGGTAGAGGTGGTGGTCGAGGAGGGTTTGGTCCCATGCGAGGACGTGGTGGCATGAGAGGAATGGGACGTGCCCCTCCATACATGCGAGATGGCAGAGGCGACTATGACAGGAGGCCAGGCTTGCCTCCTCCACCTAGCATGAGGAACGGCTACTATGACAACTATGATCGGGGCTATGACAGCTACTACCCATCACGTGGTGGACCACTACCAGTCATGTCTTCGCGTGACAGGTGAATTATCTGTTGTCTCTGTTGTCTTAATAAAACTTCTTTATTCAGAAGTAACTTGTATGACTCTCTTTGAAATCCCAGGGGCTTTGACGTGTTTGACAGGGAACCAGAGAGACGATCATACGCAGACATGATGCGCTCCCCGTATGAGCGCAGATCCTTCTCTGATGTTGGTCGCAGTCCTTATGATCGCCCCTCAATGCCACCAGTCCCCTCCTTTGAGCGTCGCACTGACTATGGTGGTGCCCGTTTATCCACAGATATCTATCGCAGACGTACACCTCCACCATCTTCAAGTTACGGAGCCGGAGGGTGAGTGTATATAGATTTTAGTGAATAAACTTGTGTTTTAAATTGAATTTTATGATTATTTCTTACATTTTTACGTAGTGTTTAGCTTTCTTAATGTTTCAGTTGTGTAAAGAAACATTCTGATATTTTTTTTAATATAAAAAAGGGGGGAGCCTTAATATTGAGCGATGATGCTTATGTTATACACTTATTATGCAGAATGCTTTGTCTGAGGGAAATTACCTTCAACAAACGTGAAATGTTTTGCTGGAAATATTTGTTCTAATGAAAGTTAGTATTATTTTATTGTAAGAATTTTTGTGTGTGTATATGCGGATGCATGTGCGTGAGAGAGAGAAGGCTGTCCAAAATTGGATCCTGTGCTGTGGTTTTGAGGTAATGTGTTTCATTCAGATTAATTGTCTGATTAAGGACAGGAAATAATTATTGTTAGTTCTAGTTGTAAGACTGGTAACAGAGATTGCATTCAATAAGCAGAATATGTTGTTTTCAGACACCATCCTGTTAATTAGCCAGAGCAGATACCCAAGACTTAAGTCCTAACAAGCTTGCAGGAAAGGGGAAATAAGTTGTGACATAGGTGAAAGTTGTCACTTGTACTCAACATAATTTACACAAATTCCTTCAACCTGGTGTCCACAGGAAAACCTGTCTGCCCAGTTTAGACTTAGGTGCACTCTACAAGGGATTCTGTGTACACCCAGTATCCTTAGTCCTTAGTTATTCTTGACCAGCCAGAGGAAACTAGGTCCTTTGTTGGGAGGCAAGCCCACTGCCTTGATGTTCTTATATAGCTGAATGTTTTCAACTGGTGGCTCAGTCTGCTGCCACCTCCTCACATTGGTTCCTTGCTCAAGGATTTTTCTACCTGGAAGATGGAGGCGATACATTCCTCTGAAACATCTGTTCACATAAGATCTACATGACGCCACATCCCAGAAGACGGCATTTTTCATACCTGGGATAGCGTAGCCAGTATAGTGACTGGCTACAGGCTGGACAACCGAGGGGTTGGAGTTTGAGTCGTAATTCTCTTCTTCTTGTTGTCCAGACCAGCTCTGGGGTCCACCCAACATCCAATGAGTAGTGGGGGCTCTTTCCCCAAGGATAAAGCGACAAGGGTGTGAAGTTGACCGCTCAACTCCAGCTAGTGCCGAGGTCAAGAAAATGTGGGTCTATACATTCACTGCCCCATATGCCTTCATGGCATAGTGCTTCATTAGTTAAGCACAAGGCCAACTTTAACTTTTACCTTACTGCCAGTTTGAAAACCTCAAATCCTACATAGATTTTAGAAAGGTTTGTGATCGTGGTTGATTCATTACAGTAATATGTTGGGCATTGTCTGTGACATATGTTCAGGATAGTGGACATTGCAAGTATAGTATTCATGCAACATGGTGTACAGTGCATTTCCTTTGTTCGCGTAGTGGCTTCCTGTAGGGACTTCACTTCGTGGTGAGAAGGGAAACTTTCATCTTTGTCTTTCCAACAGCATTCACGTTCAGTAGACTGGCATATCATGGTCCACCTACTATCACAACACTAGTATTATAATTTTAATAAAAGTCTCTCGGTTTTTTTGGGCACGCTGCAAAAATACTACGTATCACAATAACTTAATCCAAAGCCGCATTTTCTTTGAAACAGTACAGTATGAAAAAGATACTGAGACACTCCAGTCAAGTCTGATAATGAGATTATTCTGTCTGATGGATTTACATTACAAAGTAAAAAAAAATTATATTATGGATTTTGGAGAGTAAGGATGGATCAATCTTGCTCAGGACAGGGACCAGTGGAGGGCTCTTTTGAACATGATGAACCTTTGGGTTCCATAAAATTCCATGAAGTTCTTAAGTAACTGCACAATTGGCAGCTTCTCAAGGTCTAAGCTCTATGAAGATTTGTTTAGTTTATATCAGTTGTTGGCTTCATGGCTTTTCAGTAGTCAAGAATAATATAACAGTTGGCAAATGATTTGCATGCCTTCACACTCAGGAGGCCTCAGGGTCAGGTCTGCTTGAGGTTGGCTCTCTCGGCTGAGGTTCACTTGATTTATATCAGAACCAATATACAGATGGTTTAAATTAGGCCACATCTCTTTACTTTCATTACTTCTCCAGTTCATTGTTCACTAAGCTAATTATTTGACACTATAATCTGAGTAATTAAAGTGCTGTTGAGTAAATGAAGTGAAGTAAACTCTCCATTATCTGACATGGTGAATGACGTGTGCTGATTGCATGGATATGCTGATACTTACAGAAACCCAGTTCAGAGTCAGAATAACCTGTTTTGGCTTTAGCTCTTGTATGGGAGCCTTCCTAGG
>NW_019736395.1:0-808 GCF_002891405.2 Cryptotermes secundus
TATGTGAAAAACTTACTTCCACTAAGCTTCCTCATCCCATAATTAATATCTTTACATCCAGCTACAGCTCATACAATTCACAGATCACCATTCCAAATATTTCTATTTTACTATTTAACTTGCCCAATGACCTATGACTTCAAGGGACACAGAAGTCCTAATGTACCAAAAAGGACCAAACTAACCCAACTAATTTCATGTAGCGTGATCCTACCTGAGAAGCTAACAGTCCCTCAGCGAGTCAATAAATCCCGTACCAGCTATGGAGTCCGAATTTTCAGCGTCCTCTTCCGAACATTCCACCAACACTTCCTGAACTGCTTTTGATAACTTTTAGGCACATCTCTGACACAAAATTCCATATAAATCCCTAACATTATTTGAGATGTAAGACAGATAGATGGGCAGTCCATCTGGTGTTCGTGTAATCAAACAATGAAAAGTTGCATCTTCTGAGATGTAACGACGTGTAGTTATTTGAAGGTCAACGGACGTTTCGGAGGAGAATTCAGGATTGAAAAAATAAGCCAGTCAAGAAACTAGCGTTGAAGCAGGCAGCAAGCAAATATTACTTGCTTCTTGCTATATGTTAAATGTTCCACCGAAATATCCGTTTACTTTCATTATATTCCAGAAGACGGAACCCTTCATAACCGCTGTTGAGAACCTAAAATCCTACATAAGTAGACATTTTTCGTCACGCTCCGTGTAAAATATTTTGACGTGTTGTGCTATGGAGGACACCCCCCTCCCTCCCCCATCAGTGACGTGGCAGCTCTGGCCACAGTGACGTAGCAGGTGAGTCAGC
>NW_019736395.1:869-103450 GCF_002891405.2 Cryptotermes secundus
GTTGACACGGGCAACAGGCAACAACGAACGGAATAAAAAGCCGGCTGAGCAGCAAGCGAGAGTAGTGTGTGAGCCTGAGCAACACAGTTGGAGTATAGCAGCAGTCGCGGAAAGATGAACCGGACGCGTGTGTTAATCAGTGACAGTTTGTGATAACTGAGAAGTAATTGGAAGTATGTAACACAGTGACACTTATATAGCTCCCGTACTGTGAATACGTGTAGACTACTGAAGACAGAGTGAACAGATTATTGCGAATAGGGTTATAAAGTGTGAAACCCCGCAACAGTGTTATAATCAATTGTAATTGCGACTTGTAGGTTATTAAATAAACCAATTAACAATCTGAACGGCGTCTTCAGTGACTAAACACGTTACAATATTTAAAAATATAAACCTCTTATTTTGTTCCGTTAAAGAGAATAGCCTGTCACTTTCTTAGAGTACAGGATCACCTTGTTCTGCTAATTACAAAACAGCTCAGAATAATCAATGGAGCACTGATGACATTAAGTCTTGGCGCAGCATGGACATTGAATACACCGGAGCCGTATCTAACATAGCGGCACGACAGGAGATTAGTAATTCACTTGAAGAACACGATATCAGAGGATAAAATCGATACTAATTGCATCAATCATCCTCCCTCCCCAGCAAAGAGATGAAAAAGCAAAGACGGCTTGTCTATGAGCGGTCTCGTTTGAAATAGTAGGCATACAAGTGATCAGAGGCAAGAGAATATGATAAATGATGTGCAGAGAGAAAGGCTGAATATACTGAACATGGGGTATGGGAACAGTGACTTGTTGGTCTTGCAGGTTATTTTACAACGACCTGTCAACTTCATACGCTGCTTAGCTCTGAATATGATGCGAGGATTATCGTGTGTAGTAAGTAGACAGACTTTTGAGGGGGAGCGGTGGAGCCTATACGTAAGTAATCCAAGTGCAGAAGATAAGTCTCATAATAACAGCTGTTTGAAAGCCGATATTCGAAACCGGTACATAATGAACACAGACATCTGGTTCCTGAGTTCCGATAAAAGAAGGGCCTATGACGAAGCCATATTTTGCATAATCTCGACATAGTGAAGAAACATGACTATTTAAGTACAGATTTTTTTCGGATTTCTTCACTATAATTCATAGACGGAGGTGCAGTCAATGGCACAACCAGTTATGAGCTTTTTGCTCTCAAAAATGGGCATACTTCTGCCTTTAAATGAGTAATGAAGTGATCTATATTGATGTTTGATGTCGAGTTGAAAGTATTTATTGAGTTTCATATTGTCACGTGTTTGCTAGGTAACGAGACAAGAAATTTGTGCGGGTTCTCGGGTTTGGCGAATACATTTATTGGACAGTCATATTTACACTCGCAAATACAATTATGCACACTTGTAACGTCTGCGGACGTGTCTTCTTCAATGTTATACACTCTCGCACCTCTCGGTGAAGTGTTTTCTGCTCTGCTCGGAGCTCAAGTGTCCTTAGCTCCCGTCGGATATGATCTTGCTTCTCATCTAGCCGGATACGAACTATTATATCCTGTACTCGGACTGAATAGGAAACACCTTGTCGAAGGGTTAATTTCGCCCGCTGCTATGCAACGAATCTCTTGTCGCCACGGGAATATGTCTGCCTCAAATAATTAGTTTGTAACAGTGAAAACCCCGTCGTTAGATTTTCATCTCCGGGGCAACGATTTCCTAGGCTTACCTGTCTAGGAATTGCTAGCCGTTGGCTAGTGATGGACGTCTTATAGTCCGGCTTTCAGGCATCACGTCACAATATAAATTATCTCTCGTTTGCTCTGAATATGAAGATGGTATGACAACCTGACCGCCATCTTTGAGCCGATTGTCTGGCCTTCAGTTCTGTTACATATCTGAAAACATTATCTGAAATATATCTTTTTATTGCCTACTCAAAAACAAAAAGAAATATTCAGAAGTTGAAATTTCAATGGTAGATATTCATCGAATATACTATATTTATCATCATGAATTCGGCTCACATTCCGCGTCCTACAAATAAAAAATTGCCATGTTTTTAATCTCATCATAAGCTACTAATATGCATTATGTTTTCCGATATTTCTGCCCCTGTAACTTTTTCATCTCAGAAAATATACTGTTGGGACCAGCACCCGAATTAGAGTTTACAAAACCATCCAAAAAGGGGAGTTTTATTCCCTACAAAACGATATGTGAAAGGCTGAAAATAAAATGAAAAATATTTTCTGGGACCTCGTTTATGTCACATATCGTAGTCTGCGGAAATATTGGTGAAGCCGGGGCATTTTTCAAAGGGCCACAGTACAACAGCTCCTCCTTCTGTCTCTTTCTTCTGGTGAAATAACCACAACCGCTGCCGTGGTACATTAAAAAAAACGCGATTAAACTTCATTCGTGTTGCATCTGCAGATTTTGTTACAATTTTATTGCTTTAACGAATGGTGAATAAATTGTTATTATTTTCATAGTGGAGTAGCTTGTTCGTATTTCATCTGGCATAATGTTGTGCTTACTTATTCAAAAGTGTGACGGATATAGTTCTGATTGTCACCTTTGTCTCGCCCACCATTTGCATAAGGCGATCGATTCAGCCTGTAAGTGCAACGCTGATATCAGGTGTAACATATGTTGCATCTTGCTCTGCACTTGCTGCACGGTAACCAATTCTTTCCGAGAAGAATTCGCGTGAAACAACGGACGTGGAGAGAAAGAACAAGAGACAAAGAATAAAAAGAAAAGAGAACTTTCTGAAAGGTTGTCAAATTAAAGCGGCGGTGTTTGGTTTGTGCTAAACCTTACAGACTGGTGCGGACCGGGTGCGATGTAAGAAACGTGAACTGGTGTCACATTTTGCTTGTTTACGTTCGTGTGCACTGCATGTTGTTGAGACCTGGCTTCAATACAATAAAACATTCAAATATACAACGAGTTTAAAATTGAACATTTAGAGCCGATAAGACATGAGAAATATTCTCTTCAGGCTTCTCTTACAACGCTGTCAGTATCAAGTCTATAGCGTCGAGTGGTGGGTTATTTGGTGAATTATAAGGGATTTGGAAGGAAACTGTTGTGGTATAATCCACGTTACACGGAGGGAGTGAAGAAAACCAAGAAACCTTCTCCAGGATTGCAGGTTCTAGAGCCTCCCGATTACGAGTGTAGGGTCCTACTGTTACACCAGCCCGCCCGGTAGAATAACTCTCTCTCTAAAGTCCTCCTACTAAGCGAGCCCTCTGTAGGTGCCTAGTTCCGGATGGATGAAGTGGCCTACATATATGGAGGGTAGTCGCGACTGTATTCAGAAAATATTCATACAGAACCAACATGGTTCAGTCCTCGGAATTTGTGAGTGAACGTGGGGCCAATAGACCTTCACCGTCAGAGTTGCAGTGTGGTATGTGTATTGTGATTAGCCATTTCTCTTCTATTGTGACGTATTTGCTCAAAGCAAGAACAGTGGAGCCAGAGAAACAGCCGTTGCTAGGTAATGCCCGGACAGAACAATAAAGGAATTGTCATGGTACGAGACGTGACGCGTACAGCCATTGCTATTGAACAATTGAGTAAACACGCGCGCAACAACAGAAGAGCGGCGTTATCTACATGCTCTACGGCTCCTCAACAAGAGAGGCTGTGCTTTCTGCGCAACCGGTGACGAGGGGTTATAAAAAGACAAAGAAGATCGTTTAAGGCAGTTGAGTTTCGAGACGCCAGCCTGCCAGGACATGAGTTTGGGAGCAGAGGAATTGAATTATTGGGTGAAGTTCAGTTGATAGTTGAAAGTCCAGCTGGGAAGAGAAAACTTTATGTGTGCTGTAGTACCGCGATATTTAGGGTGTGTAATTGAGTGAAGATATTAGTGTTTGAAACAGTGAAATGAAAAGTGCGGAAATCAGCGATAGCGCTCTGTTACTTTTAATTAAGAGTTGAGTGTATAAGTGCTTTAACCCCAAATATCCAACAAAAATCCAGTCTAATAGTCACACCCCTAATACGTGACAATATATCGTAATACCATGAAGACGTTAGGTTTCGAGGAGTGGAGCTACAGCTAAACGTGTCCTTACCCTAGACGCCAGATGGATGCGAGTTGTCAGCGACACGCGCTTGCCGTTTTATTCCAGCATAAGGAGTCCCCGGTAATGGTAAGTTGGCCCCTGTGCTTAGCTAAGCACTACACCATGAAGGCATTTGGGGGTGGATGTATAGATACACATTTTATTGATCTCGGCACTAGTTGGAGATGAGTGGTCAGCTTCACGCCCCGGCCGCTTTACCACGAGGAAAGAGCCCCCGATACCCATTGTATAGGAGGTTGGGTGGACCCCAGAGACGGTCTGGACGAATTGGATAAGTGAAAATTCTTGACTATACCGGGACTTGAACTCCAACATCTCGGTTGCTCGGCCCGTAGCCAGTCGCTACACCGAACGCGCTATCTCGCAGCCGGTATCCATAGGATAGGAGGCTGGATAGGTCTCAGGACTGGTCTAGATGGAACGGCTAAGAGAAAGAACTATTTTCATTACTATAAATCTAAGGAAGATTACTCGGTCGTCCATCTGTGGCCTAGTCAGTCTACAGAGAACATTATCACCGCTCATACACGCATACATACAACTAACAAACACCAATACCAAAGGGAACGCATAATCAGAGAGCAGTCATTTGGAACATGCATTTGTTCCTCGTTTTATGAAAGAGATGCGTTGCCTGAAGCCGTTCGAGACACTAAAACAATTCACTAGTCAAATTAATGGTAACAATTCAACGACCTCATCGCAACTTGAACCCTCGACCTTCCGACTTGTAGCATAGTGCCTCAACCACTACGCTCCCGCGTGCCCCCTCTTCTTAGTTGGTTACTGAATATCGCCGTCAGTGTCCAGACCATATTGCGTCCAAGATAGGGTGACCAATGGACGAGGAACAGTCGGTGGATTAAAAATTGGCAGCGCAAATCGAATTACTGACTGAGCACCTGCATCAGCGTTATTCTCTACAGCACAAATCCCATATGACTTGATCGAACTCGGGCCGCCACGGTGGAAACCGGTGAATAACCGCATGAATTACTTCGCCCCGTCGACAAATACTGAAAACCTAATGCAGCAACTGCTGAGAATTCGACAGCAAGCAAATGTTTCCTGCTTTTCCTGCATTCGTTTGCTGCCCTATATGTTATCGAATCAGTGCTCACAGAATAGACACGATACACTGAAACAAACGACTGCTCTCTCGCTCGTGACCTACTACAAAACTTACGTGCATGCAATTCATTGCAATGGTAGTTCGAAATTGAGTGATGGCAATACAAAATCTCACAGTCTCACAGAATATATATATATGTCATATTGTAGGTAATCATTATGACACACATGTTGGATTACATTAGACAAGTGACAAATAAATCATTAGCTGTAAAAATGAATCCTTTACCCATAACACCTCTTGACATCAGTACTATACACCATTCCTATAGGAACAATAGGTGTGCAATTGTCAATCCCTGACGGTCACGGTAGCCGAGCTGTCTAAGGCATATACTGTCTTCGCTCTCTCGGAAGCCGGGACCATGGGTTCGAATCCCACACAAGGCATGGATGTTTGTATATGTATGTGTTTATTCTGCTATTGTGTTGTCCTGTGGTTAGGTAGAGGCCTTGCGACGAGCTGATCACTCGTCCAGGGAGTCATACCGTCTGTAAAATGAGCGTGAAACTGAAAAAATCAGAGGTCAGGGCCCAAGGGGGCTGTAGAGCTAGTGAAAAAAAATGTGAATCCCTGTTATCATTTGATACCCTTGCTCCTATTTAAAAAGCAGAGCTTATTTGGACATCCCTGGTCTAATTAAGTGATAAGGATTCCTGACACCAAATCTCAGTACGATTGAAGCAGTACAAGCTGCAGTGGCTCTTGTTAACATAATGCGATCCTATTAAACATTAATCTCGTTGTAGCCTCCCATCTGGTCTGCGAGAGCACAGAATTTTACCTGCAGCCACAAAGCTTTTCGTAGGAAGAGCCGTGAGCTATGAGTTTGCTTTGAAATAATTTTCATTCCTCTTTATGCTTGTGATGTGTACTGTCATGAGTATATTTTCTCTCCCGTGTGTACCTGTTGCGATTACGTTGTGTTTTTCATGTCTCTTTCTCTCTTAGTGTTAGAGCACTGCGGTGGTAGTCAGGCTACACACAGAATAGAGTCTGATATATTCATTCCGAAAAAGTTTCGAAAGATGATCTTTATTTCCACGTTTCTCCCCTAAAACTCTTCTACATTTATCATTAACAAACAGAGCAGAGGTTCCTGCTTTATATTTTTTCCCCCATTGGCGCTACAGCCCCAGTAGGCCTAGGCCTACCTCCACAAACTTCTCCGTTCACTTCGGTTTTTCTAGATCTTACACATTCGGTAGGACTCCTTCGGCGGGTGATCAGCTCGTCGCAAGGCCTCTACCTGTACACAAACACAGAAAAACGTACACAAACAAACTGAACATCCATTCCCTGAGTGGGATTCGAACCCACGATCCAAGTTTCCAAGCGGGCGAAGACAGTACATGCTTTAGACCGCTCGGCTACCGTGACCGGCCCGGCTTTATTTAATAATCTAAATAATCGGCATGAACTTTCACATTCATGATCATGCAAAAGACAAACACCTTCCTCCGAGCGGAGTTCGAACCCTCGATTGCAGTTTCCTCAAGCAGCCCAACACTGTGTCCCCACCAATGAGGACATACCGTCTACTTGCCGCATTCGAATATACAGCGTGTGAACTACGAGTTTCTGTGTACGAAAGGAGACAAAATGATCAACAAAAACTTGTTTTTACATCGTATAATTACATTTAAAATTCTTTTTGGTGCTATCTTTTGCTTCTTCTTTGCTGCTTCAAGGCTAAAAATAAAATCTAGCGAGCGGTACAGGAATCGAGAGGAAATAAACAGCCTGTAGCACAAACAACCTGTAATACGGATATTGCTGTTTTCTTAGTAGGACTGTCCGTATTTTCCAAATTATCTTCCGTTGACCCCTACTATATAAAAAAAAAGTAAAAAAATAAAGCTATCCCTGTAACAGGCCGTGAAGGCACATAGGGTTGTGAGATGTTGAGGGTCCTACAATATCTAGACAATCGGCTCAAAGATGGCGGTAAGGTTGTCAGCCTTACGCGCCGGCCGCGCTTTACTCCCCAGGAAAATTATTTATTTAATTCCTGGTACTCATTTCTGTTAGAGGCAGAGTAAACCCCAGGGCCTAGTGCTGCTGGAAGGATTAGATCAAACTGAAAAAAATCCAACGACCTCATCGGGACTTGAACCCGCGACCTTCCGGCTTGTAGCATAGCCCCTTAACCACGCTACCGCGTGTCCCTATGCCTACGATTTTACACTATAGCAACGGTTCAGGGGGTTTACTGAGCTCAGATTTTGACTACTTTCGTTCAAGAGTACCGAAGGTCCAAATTTGTAGTGAACAAACCAACACCCTTTGCCACACATGTATGTATAAAACCGGTTTCACAAAATCGGAAACGCTGTGACACATTTCAATCAATTTAGATTTAATTTCTGTCTCTAATTTCTATGTTCTAAATGCTCAGGTCATTTACTTAGAGGGTGGTTGTGAAAAGGAAATAGAAGTGATGGTAAAAAATTATTCTGACGTGTGAAAGAAATGATAATTGCAATGAAAATTCCAGGCAGAATAACCAGGAATGATCGGAATATTATAGAATAACGACTGAACACAAAGTAATATTAGTTACAGATATATACTGTCAATTATATGGAGGCGTGTGACTATTAGACGGGGGTTTGAGTTTGATTGACTACATTGACATTTTACACACGGTACTCAGAATTACAATTAATTACAGCGCTATCGCTGATCTACACATTTTACATTTCACCGTTACACACACTGGCGTTCACAGTCTTCACCAGATTTATAACGGTCCCACTGTCCCTGCAGCACATATAAAGATTTCGTTTCACAGCCTAATTCCTTTCTTGCCAATCATATTAGACTGTCATCTCAACAGACTCTCTCAATTCTCCTAACAACTCACTCGTCAAAGTCAAAGTTACTTTACGATGGAGGTTTACCGCCAATCAGTTCGTTTTGGCGCCAAGCTCCTTGAGACTCACGATAAGTATTTGCTTCGAAATGCACTCTTGAGGTCGCAGTCCTTATGTAACATCCTCTTTGACGAGAAGGTGGTTTTTGTCTCTTATTAATATCCTTGGCCTTTCGTCAAGCGTACATTTCGCACATATAGCATGTTACGAAGAATTCTTATTTTGCACTACACAAAAGTCCTCTGTCAAGACAGACTTTGCAAAGCTGATCATGCCCGTCTTGCGTATGTTATTCTACAACAACAGCTTAATCACTTCAACGGTCGTAAGCTTTACCGCAGCCACGTTTAAGCCTTTTATATTTTAACGTTGCTTCAAACTTCCTTGAAACACTGAAAACACAATTTCCTAACAATTTTTTTATTGTTACAGAGGCGTGTTTATCTCGCCGTTGCATAGAAACAGTAGTTATTCTATTGTTGCGTGCGTGTACATTTCCGTGGGAACCTGTTTACCGGCGTTACCTAGCAATGAACTATTCCGGTTTTCAGGCGTCATGTCACAATAAATAAATGAGTCGTGCTATTCACTCAGACATGTTTGATAAATACACACACATACTGCAGTCATACATTTAGATCTGCTAAACACACTGATCATCCTAGTTTAGAGTTCAAGTTCAAGTTTATCAGCATTATAATCGGCAAATCTACAAGTGGAAGAATCAACAATCTGGAACTGTTCCGCACATGATCGGTGAGCGGAGTTGACATGTTTCTCTTCACCATCAGGTTTAGACCTGCTCAGGGGCACACCCGGACTTATGCTGTATGAAAATAAGTGGTAATTTCGGAAATAAACTATTCGGAGCGTGAAATTGAACACTGAAATCCGGAAAATATGTAGATGCAGAACAAGAGTAATCTTACTTCAACTCTACCGAAAGCCTTACTCCCGGATGTTAGGAAAAACCTACGAGTAATATAAACTTTATATAATATTTATAGGACTATACATATACGTGCCGGTCACGGTAGCCGAGCGGTCTAACGCATGCATTGTCTTCGCTCGCTCGGAAGCCGGGATCGTGGGTTCGAATCCCACTCAGGGCATGGATGTTTGTGTGCGTTTTTCTGTGTTTGTCTACAGGTAGAGGCCTTGCGACGAGCTGATCACTCGCCCAAGGAGTCCTACCGAATGCGTAAGCTCTAGTAAACCAAAGTGAAACGAAGAGTTTCATGGAGGTTGGCCTAGGCCCAAATTGGGGCCGTAGCGCCACAAGAAAAAAAAATACATATACGTATAAAGAAACAGTAATAGCGTGATGTCTTAGTTGGAGAGTGTTGCGAGCAAAACTCCTACATGTATTATAACGTGTCTATATACCAAACGGGATTTCGCGGGTTCGACTCCCGATGAGGTCAATAGATTTTTCAATTGACCTTTTCTTTTCAGCCGCAATATGGCCCTTGGGTCGACTCAGCCTCTAACAGAAATGAGTACTAGGAACCTTCCTGAGGGGTAAAGGGCGGCCGGCGCGTAAGGCTCACAACTTCACCGCGATCTTGGGCGATTTTCTAAAAAAATGTGGGAGCCTCGATGTCTCACAACCCTATGGGCTTCCACGAGCAGTTACAGGGATACAGGGATAGCTTTATCTTTTTACCTTTACCTACATACCAACAACTACACGGTGTAAGGCCACATTTGCATGAATATAGGAACATATTGGGACGCAAAGTGACATGAGTCGCATCCACAATCTCCGAAAGCAAGACCCGTGTTGTCACTGCTGTCACTGGAACAGGTGTGTGTACTGTGGACCCATCACAGCTAGAGTGATGGAACACGGGACGTGACGGGAGCAGCAGCACACCGCAAGGCACGCGGTAACGCTACATATCGCACTTCTCTGCACCACGGGTATGTATATTTTAAGGGGAACACAATGCCTGAATACATATGAGGAATTAACATTACTTGAAGCAAGTTATATCACATATCACGTTATTACAAGATTCAGTAATTTTGTTTCAGTCACTGGGATATTGTTTGTTCTGTGGCTGCAGCGAGTGTTTATTGTCTGAGTGCTTTCGTCGTAAAAATAAAAGGAAATATAGAGAATTTGCTGTAACGTTCAGGAATGTTGTGAACCCGACCTGTGGATAAGCAACAGTGACTGATGATAAGTCATAGGTCACCAGGTATGACACAGAAAAAAAAACGCCGCCATTTTCCATGGAGAAATCCAGAACTTCAGACGAGAAAAGCGTGAATGTCAAATCTGAGGTCAAAACAATGTTATTCTGTTTGTTCATATCTCATAGACTATGTTTCTTCTAAACTAAACTCAACTAAGCATCCTATATTCAAGGTTTTTTAAAGTCTCCGGAGGCAAATTCAACTAAGAGACAAAATCTTATGCCGGAAAAATTGATTTTGTATCGCGAAGATGCGCATCTCTTACTGTCTTTTCCGTAAAACGAATTTTAAACGAAGGAAAAAGTTTCCAAGGTTATGTTCACGAAATAAAACCCATTTTGAAAATGTCCATTTTGGATCATTTGGAAGTATTCGAGCACAATATGATGGCAGCGTTGAAAAGACGTTAGTAACATTTCCAGCAATACAACCAATACAACACAGATAATGGAGAAAATTACATAATAAGTAGCCTCATAGTTGTTGTTTATCAAATAGCATTAATGTGATTAAATTAAGGGAGGTGAGATGGTGCAGGCGTTAAATTCATATGAAAGTGTAGTCTCAAAAAGTGAAGTAAACAGACTACTTGAGAGATCTAGATGTGGTTGGGAGTAAAATAACATAATTCAGTATCCATGTTCCTTAGCGGCCTCCGTAGTCTAGAGGAAACGTTCCTACATCATGACTCGTGGTACGCGGGTTCATAAACCCGGCGGAGGTCGTGGAATTTTTAAGGGGGTTCTAGTCGAGTCGAGTCTTATGTTACGACCGACGGTCAGTCGGTCAGTCTATCTTGGAATAAAGCGCCCATCTGGAGCTAACGACCGGATATTTATTACTGTGAAACAATTACGGGTTTGTTGATGTGGGGTGATCTCTCTGACCGCCTCTCAATAGTAGTTCCATTGCTGTGCGTTGAAGCAGAAACGTTTTTTGCCGAGCAGTTGCATTGCAACGGTCGTCTCCTCTGACTCCATTATTCCGGCTTTCAGGCGTCATGCCACAATACTGCTAATTCTGTCGTAATCAGTCTTGTTGCATCATATTATCGAGAATTTTCTCGATGTCGTGGAACCGTTAATGTGCTCTTTCACGACATTTGAGTTGTTAAGCAAGTGAAATAATTCTTCGAGATGAAAACTATCCACCTCTTCTATTTTTCATATCCAGGATGTAAGTTTTCATATGCGTTAGTAGCACACGCGCCCCGTCGTCAACCTCAGTGTTTTTAAATATATTGTAAGATAATACCGAAGTAATAAAATTGTATGCTTGCTATGATAATCATATATGTCCTGCATTTTTGTTGAGCGAAACGGAGTTGCCAAAAGTATCCGTTCTTTGCGCAGATATTTATTGAAACAAAATGTATTAAAAGAATCAAATTATCTCTTTAGCATGGAAATCTTATGAAAACGCAACCTCTCTTACATAGAGCTGTAGCGCCATATTGTACATGTTTGATGCAGTGAACGATTTGGTTGCCTAGGAACGACACAACGTGGAACAAAGATCGCCTCTGCGCTAAATAGAAGCCGGTTATGGTCGGCTACAAATTAGATGAAAACGCAAAGAAATGATGATTGAAAACGATGATATTTTATACTCTTATGGAAAACCGAATATTTACAATAAAATGTTACTGTGATGTTTCGTAGGTACGAGCATATTGAAAATAATTTAACTACATCAAAAGTTTAAGGAGCCAGAAATCCAGGAAAAATTATTCAAATCTTTGAGCGAAGCTAATAGAAGACCTTATTTAATATTTTGTTGTTGTATATTGCGTATTATGACCATCCCCAACCACAAATGGCCTACAGGGCTTCACGCATGCATATTGATCCTGATGACGGTGGGTTTATTACAGGAGCCAGCCGGAGTGGAGCCACTAGCGAAACATAATTCAAACCCCCGCCATCTCTTCCTTATTTACGGGAAACAGAAAAAATAAACTTTTTCCTCTCTCTTATATGGGTGGACGGCAATGTATTGTAAGCGACCAGAGGGATAGGGGAGTGAAGGGGAAGAGAAAAGGGGAGGGGGACAGGAGAAAACTTTTAAAAGTACAGTCGTGTCATGTTACCATGAGTATACACGAAAAAAAGATGACAAACTTTTTCATTATATTTTGGCACAAAACTATCACAAAGTTTGTCTCTCGCCGAGGAGCAAGAGCAGATAAAGACAAGGGACCTTCTGTGTTAGGACTACGTGGAGCCTACGGTTATAATTACTGTAGCTGAAAACTTTTCCCCCTTTCAGAAATTGCAGACAATGAATACGTATCACATGTTTCTAACATGAACACAGACTTCAGGACAGGACACAGAAGGTTCATACAGAATAATTTGAAGCCTCTGTATTCCTTTAAATGAGTTTCTGTCTGTGCCATTTATAAATTTTTTTAATTTTTAATTATAATTTGCCTACAAAAAAACAAACTCCGTGGCCTGTAGTCCGCAAGCGAACTATACGGACCCAGCGACCGCCCCTTGTCGGCGAAGTTAATGACAACTTAAGGGGTTAGCCGTTAGAGTGTGTCACGTGGTCAGAGCAACGGATCCCCACGGCCGTCAATTTCGGTTTTCTAGACCGGAGCCGCTATTTCCTTGAAATAGCTCCTCAGTTATCCTCACGAGGCTGAGTGACCCCGTTCCAGACCCACTATTTCTCAGAAAATCTGGTAGCGCCGCGAATCGAACCCGGGATCTCTGGATCTGTAGCCAGGAAATCTGACCACTAGACCACAGAGGAAATTTTAGAAACATACAATTGTATTTTACAATTATTCAACAGGAATAAAATATGCAAAGGCACATCCTTTGTATATAACGTCAGATATGAGGATCTCATAAAGAATGCAACTGGTGTGACAAAAAAAAGTAAGAAAAAGAGTTCTTATGTTCAGGAAGAGTGTGATATATGGCTACTGCCTGTGGTAGTGTAAAAATTCAAGCTAAAACCTCTGCTTACTTAAAAGTAACAACAAAATTAGCTGAGCATGGGAAGTCGTGGAAACTAATATATCGAGAACAACAGAAGATTCAATTTTGTGTTTTGACATCTAAATTCTAAACTGTAAAAAAGGTACAGCTATCCTTGTAACAGGCCACGAAGGCCCATAGGGATATGAGACGACAAGGCTACCACATTTTGTCTAGACGACTGGCTCAGAGATGGCGGTAAGGTTGTCAGTCTTACGGGTCGGCCGCCCTTTACAACCCAGGAAGATTCCTGCTACTCATTTCTATATTAAGAGGCTGAGTCGACCCCAGGGCCATAGTGCGACTGGAAGGTTTAGGTAATTTGAAAAATAATCCACCTCATCGGGAACTGAACCCACGACATTCCGGCTAGTAGCATAGTGCCTCAAACAATAGGAACTATTAATTCTGAAGGAATTCGGAAATCTAGTAATGACAGGTGAAAGATCCTTACGTTTTAGTACCAAATTTTATGTATCTGAATCCATGTGGGGAAGCTAACTGTGCCTTAGCGTGTCAAGAATTTCCCCATCTTAATTAGTCTCCGTAATCGCATTGCCATGTTCATAAACCCCCCCCCCTTCTGAACCGAAAGAGTACAGATTTTTTAAATTTTTAAGGCTGAGTTAAGGGTTAAGAAACTTTTTGAACTAGTAGCTGCTTACTAACGTTTCCGATTAACCTAAAGACTTAGTCTTCAAGGTTTAATGCGCGCTCTGACAGGCGGTTACCAAAGTTTCGGATGAACCCTTTGCCTCCATCTTCATATTATACCCTAAATACCGAGGCAGCAGGTTCCTGCTAAGCTCGGTAACCGTGCTGCATGGTGCTATAACGCAGAAAACTTTTCAACATTGTATTCAAATCTATATCTAGGCCCCCCAGTGGTCTCTTACTTTCAGAAATTCCTTCACTCGTGCTATATGTCCAATCTCACGTTAATGAAGTTCGCAAGGTGTAGCTTACAGCTGTTCACAGGAGCAGCTGATTCCCTGATTACATGAACCAGAAATGTCACCATCATGAACAGAAAATTTCGCCGTGTCATCATCCCTGAACATGTTCAATTCAGTTCAGACATTTTGTAACGCGTTTAAGATTAATTCCAACATCTCCTTCGCATCTGCGCTCAGGTCTCTCATTCAGTTCGCTCAAGTCCTTATACAGATTCGGTATTCTTGACTTTTTCTGGCATATACGTGTATACGGCACTCGTACTGTTCAGTCTGAGCTACTCTTATACCATCACTTTAGCAATATTACATGAGACGTATACACTATGAAACTCCTCAGTTACTCCCTCTCTTTTGGTAGTACTGTACATTTACAATGCTACGTAACAAGACGCTGCATAACGAAGAGCTTCATAACTTGTACTCTTCTCCAAGTATAATTAGAATGGTCAAGTCAAGGAGGATGAGGTTGGCAGGTCATGTAGCACGAATGGAGGAGACGAGGAATGCGTACAGGATATTGGTGGGAAAGCCAGAAGGAAAGAGACCACAGGGAAGACAAAGGCGTAGGTGGGTGGACAATATTAGAATGGATCTTAGAGAGATAGGATGGGATGGTATGGATTAGATAGATCTGGCTCAGGATAGGGACCAGTGGAGGGCTCTTGTGAACACGGTAATGAACCTTCGGGTTCCATAAAATGCTGGGAAATTCTTGAGTAGCTGCAGAATTGGCGGCTCCTCCAGAAGGGCTCAGCTCCTAGAATAAGTAAGTGAAGTATAGAACTCATAATACACTCTAGTGAAAGGTAATAAAGGTAAATTGGTCACTCTGCTTAGATAATTAAGCACGGCGTAGGGGGGGTGGAAGCATAGATCCCAATTTTTTTACCTCTTCACTAGCTGGAGGTGAGTGGTCAGCTTTACCTCCGGGTAAAGAGGCCCCGTTACCTACTGGATAGAAGGTTGGATGGACATCAGAGTCGGTCTAGACGCGGAGAAAATTTTGACCATACCGGGACTCGAACTCCGACCACTCGGTCGTCCAGCCTGTAGCCTGTCGCTGAGTCCACTACGCTCTCCCGGCTCCTAAGATACTCAAGTAGGAAAGTTAAAATACATAATATTGTGTAAAAATAAAATGTAGCAACGGAGGCTCAACGCGATACCTCTGTACTTGGGACGGCACGGAGGCAGCCAAGGAGACAAAACACGATATCCAGGCTTCAGACAAATGTTGCTTTCAATTTATCATATTGTAGTGGAAACTGTTCAGCTTGTTTCACTTCTAATTTCATCTAGTGACATTTCGTTCGTGGTTTATACAACGACGCTTTGAATTCATCGGAAGCGTCGGCCGTTTGGATGATTAGTGAATAACGAAATAAAAATGATAGGTATAGGAGAGGTCTGTCGGTCACTGTAGACGAGCGGTCTAAGGCATGTACTGTCTCGCTCGCTTGGAAACCGAGATCGTGGGTTCGAATCCCACTCAGAACATGGATGTTTGTGTGCGTTTTTCTGTGTTTGTGTACAGGTAGAGGCCTTGCGACGAGCTGATCACCCGCCCAAGGAGTCATACCGAATGTTTAAGATCTAGAAAAACCGAAGTGAACGGAGAAGTTCATGGAGGTAGGCCTAGGCCCACTGTGGCTGTAGTGCCAAGGAAAAAAAAATAGAGGAGGTCGTGATGTAATTTAAGGCACTAACCTGACATCTGTCTGGAAGAACTAAGGTAAACCGAGATAATGCTCAATCAGCATGGTTCCGGGTGCCCGGATTTGAATCTAGGACCTCGCGAATACTATGCAGAACTGCGATGGTCGATGTATTTGCTCTAGATGAAGATTTTAATGTATTTTAATCTGTGGGTACAGTTGTGAAATACACGACGCGAGAAGAACGCAATAGTTTTGCGACAGCGACTCTGGCGTCCCACTGCATGCTTCAAGTGGGATTTGCTGACGACATACGAGCATAGGGCTGTGTCACTATGTCAGGTTGTCCCAGCGAAATGTTGCTTAATACGATACGGTGAGACGTGGCAGCCTGTTTCCCTGTGGATTGCAGAGATGTACTCAACAACCAAGTACTGCCATTCTTTCAACCAGCCGGGAATTTTTTCTCTAGTAAAACCATGATAATTAATGACACGTTTGAACAGAGCCGATCATGGTGGCCACGCGGTCTAAGGCATGAACTTCCTTCGCTAGCTAGAACGCTTGGATCTTGGTTTCGAATCCCACTCAAGGCATGGATGTCTGTGTGTATTTGTGCTATCCTGTGTGTAGGTAGCTGCCTTGCGACTGTCTGATCCCCCGTCCAAGGAGTCCTACCGACTGCGTAAAAAGATCAAGAAACTGAGAAAGTGGCCAAAGTCCAACAGAGGGCTGCAGAGCTACGGATGGATGGATGGATAGATGAATGGATAGACAGAGGGACAAACACAGATAGATAGATAGATAGATAGATAGATAGATAGATAGATTTTTTTAGTAGATAGATATATGTGAACATAAGTTCAAATAGAATGCAGAAAATAAACACATTAAGGAAAGTTTAAAATTTTCGTGTCGACTGAATGTTGTTAAGTATACCAAAGTGGAATGGACTTCAAGGGTTTCGGAGATTCTAATTATATCAGTCCTTGACGACGGAAGCAGAGGCCGTCTACGAAACGCTGGAAATTTGCTCCATATACAATCTGATGGGACGACAAGAATTCATTGCAGTTAAGTCTACATTAAGTTGTCACAACGTTTCCTTCCAGGCTTGAATCCTTGCCCCCCTAATACAATCACCGTCAAAGTATCTTTTACGTTTCTAAACTGACTCCCCGTCCTTGCAATATATATATAACAAAGCAAGTATTTTTTACGTAAAACTGAGAAGGAAATAGAAACATTCAAGAATGGATTCTTCCACTGAAAGAATTATCTTTTCCTTTAAATGCAGAGTAAGATATTTTCTATTGCGTTTGCAGCCACGGAAACTTTCGCTTCAGAGCCTCCGGTGTAGAGTGTCCAATCAAATGATGCCGTCCTGAAACTGACACATGGATTGTCACCAAGTCGCTGACTGCACAACAGATATATCACTCTTGTGGCGCTATCTACTCTCTGCCGCAAATAAAAGCACAAGGCCCATATCGGTCAATCCGCATGTTCAATCGAAAACCTGCTCAAAGAATTCCAATGAGATGTAGTATTTGGAACCTATGCAATTACCTGAATTGTTTCATGGCCAGACTCATTTCCTGCTGAGCTCTTTACAAAGTCACGAATTCAAGCCTCTTGTGATCTACTGATCATATTTACATTACTGTGCTACCTGTTTTCAAGTCATGTGTCTATTATTATTATTAATTTTCTGATCTGCCATTAAATTCCAGTCGAACGTCCCGGTCGAGTGGGTAGTACTTCTGCTTTTTATTTCTAAGGTCCGAGGTTCAAACCTCGGCCAGAAAATCGATTAGCCCAACTGAGGTTCCTCGTGATTTTCTTCAGTTTCTACAGGTGAATGCCAGGACAGTGCCAGAATTTCTGTCAAGACAGTTTCCTTCTGCATCCTTTCCTGGTTAGTGATAAGGATCAGTTTTTCTAACAGGCCTAACAAAGTAGGATCATCCCCGAACCCCTTACGCCTAATGACACAAATGAGTCCAGTTTCCGGAAAGTTGTCTATATCCAAAACCCGCCTTATATCTCAGGCACACACTCCTACACGTGATAGTAAATGTAAAACAAATGAAAATTAATATAGCAACTAATTGTATGAAAATTAATCGATAATAAATTTGGAAGGGTCCGATAGTAAGCGGCCGCGGACTAGTTTAAATCACTGTCCCTCAATTTGTGTGCGGAGACTGAAGAAAGCCATGAAAATCTCATTCGGCATAGTCGTATCTGGGAAGATATTTAAANTAAATAGATATATGTGAACATAAGTTCAAATAGAATGCAGAAAATAAACACATTAAGGAAAGTTTAAAATTTTCGTGTCGACTGAATGTTGTTAAGTATACCAAAGTGGAATGGACTTCAAGGGTTTCGGAGATTCTAATTATATCAGTCCTTGACGACGGAAGCAGAGGCCGTCTACGAAACGCTGGAAATTTGCTCCATATACAATCTGATGGGACGACAAGAATTCATTGCAGTTAAGTCTACATTAAGTTGTCACAACGTTTCCTTCCAGGCTTGAATCCTTGCCCCCCTAATACAATCACCGTCAAAGTATCTTTTACGTTTCTAAACTGACTCCCCGTCCTTGCAATATATATATAACAAAGCAAGTATTTTTTACGTAAAACTGAGAAGGAAATAGAAACATTCAAGAATGGATTCTTCCACTGAAAGAATTATCTTTTCCTTTAAATGCAGAGTAAGATATTTTCTATTGCGTTTGCAGCCAAGGAAACTTTCGCTTCAGAGCCTCTGGTGTAGAGTGTCCAATCAAATGATGCCGTCCTGAAACTGACACATGGATTGTCACCAAGTCGCTGACTGCACAACAGATATATCACTCTTGTGGCGCTATCTACTCTCTGCCGCAAATAAAAGCACAAGGCCCATATCGGTCAATCCGCATGTTCAATCGAAAACCTGCTCAAAGAATTCCAATGAGATGTAGTATTTGGAACCTATGCAATTACCTGAATTGTTTCATGGCCAGACTCATTTCCTGCTGAGCTCTTTACAAAGTCACGAATTCAAGCCTCTTGTGATCTACTGATCATATTTACATTACTGTGCTACCTGTTTTCAAGTCATGTGTCTATTATTATTATTAATTTTCTGATCTGCCATTAAATTCCAGTCGAACGTCCCGGTCGAGTGGGTAGTACTTCTGCTTTTTATTTCTAAGGTCCGAGGTTCAAACCTCGGCCAGAAAATCGATTAGCCCAACTGAGGTTCCTCGTGATTTTCTTCAGTTTCTACAGGTGAATGCCAGGACAGTGCCAGAATTTCTGTCAAGACAGTTTCCTTCTGCATCCTTTCCTGGTTAGTGATAAGGATCAGTTTTTCTAACAGGCCTAACAAAGTAGGATCATCCCCGAACCCCTTACGCCTAATGACACAAATGAGTCCAGTTTCCGGAAAGTTGTCTATATCCAAAACCCGCCTTATATCTCAGGCACACACTCCTACACGTGATAGTAAATGTAAAACAAATGAAAATTAATATAGCAACTAATTGTATGAAAATTAATCGATAATAAATTTGGAAGGGTCCGATAGTAAGCGGCCGCGGACTAGTTTAAATCACTGTCCCTCAATTTGTGTGCGGAGACTGAAGAAAGCCATGAAAATCTCATTCGGCATAGTCGTATCTGGGAAGATATTTAAACCCAGATACGAAGCGCCAGTTCTAATCATTCGGCTGCCACGTACTCACGTACAGATAAGAGAGCAGCGCACGCTCCTTATTGGCGCGGTAAGTTATTCTGAATCTCTCTGCATTAAGATGTTAAGTTCTGAGGAGGGGGCGTGGTTTGACTTCATAAGTTTGGAATCTGTGGACCAATTTGTATCACTGGTTTATTAACGATCAATTAGCTAAGTTCCGCAACTTGGTGAAGATAGCATAGGCTGGTTGCGTAGGAATAGCGCGCATAACTTTGTTGGAACCTTTACAGAAGAACTTTTAACTATAAATAAATTATAAAATGTTGTTGCATGATAGCCTCTGTGGTCTAGTGGTCAGAGTTCTTGCCTACAGACCCAGAGGTACCGGGTTCGATTCCCGGCGCTACCAGAAGTAGTGGGTCTTGAGCGGGATCCACTCAGCCTCGTGAGGATAATTGAGGAGCTATGTCAAGGAAATAACGGCTCAGGTCTAGAAAACCGAGATTAACGGCCGTGGGGATCCGTTGCGCTGACCACGTGACATCTCTATCCGCAAACGTTAGCACTAACTTCACCGATAAGCGGCGGTCGCTCGGTCGGTATAGTTCGTTTGCTGACTACAGGCCAAGGAGTTTGCTTGTTTGTTATGTTTAATGATATCCTCAGAATGAATCAACAGACTTTCCTAAATTCGCTTCAACAGTTACTTAATTGATAATGAAATACTGGCTCACACCACATAATGTAAGTTTTTCCTTATGAAAACGAGTGAGGAAGTGATGATTCAACATCATAAACTTGGATTAAATACCGGGGAATATACTCGTAACTCGACCAAAATTATTATCAGAATCGAGTTGTCCTCGCCAAACGGACCTAAACACGTGCTGAAAATCTAAATAAACCTGCAGCAAAGATCTTCCTGACTAGTCGATAGTCGTGCCGCGTCTGCACGGTGCGCAAGGAGAGAATGCATATAGGGATGACCATTTGTCTGGCTGTCCATCCTGCCTTAGTCCCGACGTTCGCTGAACAGAGTTTGATGAGCGTTACGCCGCTGGAAGCCCCATCAAATGCGTAATTTTATATTTGCTACAAACAGTAACAGTAACATGGCAGACACACGAACTTATCAGTTTGGAGCAACACCAGGGCAACAACAGAAAAGGGGTAAGCTTGGGAAAAATGAGTAATAATGGTAATCAGAGTAACCAATAGGAATCGTGACCACATTGTATCCTAGTAATTACAGAAACAGAAATAAGAAGAGTAACGAGTTTTAGAGCATCAGGAAATGAACATACACCTACAGTCGAATGCGAATTCATAACGTCAAGGAGTCAGGAACACATTACATACTGTGTACACATCGGTACGGACTGCATATTTCCGAACATGTCTAGTTGATGAAGAAATGTCTTTATTTTAGAGAACACAAAAGTTTTCATTTTATTCATATAAGTATTCTCAAATTAATTCAATCATTATATTCACAACTTTCTTAGCTAAGATCCGTTTTAATAATATCCTCCTATATATGCGTGTGCCGGTCATGGTAGCCGAGAGGTCTAAGGCATGACCAGTCTTCGCTCGTTCGGAAGTCGGGATCGTGGGTTCGAATCCCACACAAAGCATAGATGTTTTGTGAGTGTATGCGTTTATGTTTGTGTTCTCCTGTGTTTAGGCAGAGGCCTTGCGAAGGGCTGATCACCCGTCCAAGGAGTCCTGCAATCTGTAAAATTATCATGAAACTGAGAAATCAGACCTATGCTCCAAAGTTGGAGCAAGAGGAGGGAGACCTCTCAAGTGGTCTCCTTGTATGGGTTTCTAATTCACGCACGAGTGTTGCCCGTTCCAATCGTCTCACTGCCCTAACAGTCACAGAAGAAGACTACGAACCGCGAAGCTCCTGATTTCTTGGGGATTACAATTTTATTATCGCAAGCGACTGCAGGATTTTGAGCAACACAACTCACGTCTCTGCTAAGTATTGCTCTGAGTTCGGAAAGATCTGATAGAAAAAGTGAAGGGAGGAAACGTCATTTCTGTACCTCAAATAAAAATAAAGCAGCAACGAAAAGCAGGATACAAAAAATAAAAGCATGAGCAAATACAAATTGTAATAACGCCCCTCCGGAAGATATTCTTTTATATTATCTTAAATAAGCTGAGGATACCAACTTCGTAGTTTAAATTTTGGTGAATTTTCTACTTTAGAATCACTAGAGCCCTCTATGTAGGTCTTACTTACTTACTCATGGAGCTGAGCCCTTCTGGAGGAGCCGCCAATTCTGCAGCTACTCAAGAGCTTCCCAGCATTTTATGGAACCCGAAGGTTAATTACGTTGTTCAAAAGAGTCCCCCACTGTTCCTTATCCCGAGCCACATCAATCCAATCCGTATCAGCTTATCTTATCTCTCTAAGATCCATTTTAATATTGATAACCCACATACGCCTTGGTCTTCCCAGAGGTTTCTTTCCTTCTGGCTTTCCCACCAGCATCTTATTTGCATTCCTCTTCTCCCCCATTCGTGCTACCTCCTCTGTGTAGGTCTAGAAGATAAAAACCGTTACTAGGCTGTGTACCAGATCTAACTCATCTGTTTAAAGATATACACAATTACAATTATCTGCATGCTCAAATATACCGCCATGAAAAGGTACAGGGAGCGTGAAAGGAAATATTCACTCGCTTCTGTAATAGGACTAACTGGGGGTGAAGTCTAATGTTTACGCTTCGGGTGCTTTCAACCCTGGATCAGAAGACTCCTGTAAGAATTGATTGGGAAGTTCGGCTTCCTTCAACGCAGAGCCGGGCACGAGGCAAAGTGCAACATCTCAACGTCACAAACAGAGATTCAAGCAGCCCATCGCTTTACCTATATAGTCTCCATAGTGAGAGCATCGTTAAATAACCAACCGACCTCTGAACGATCTCAGAACTATGGATTTCTGATGTTTCAGATGTCAAGGTGTGAAAAATTAAATTGTCTGTGTTTGTAACATTCTCCGCAGCGGGTACAGGGAGTCCACAGCCGAAACATCATGGTTTGCTTAGGACAAGGGCAGAGCGGATTTCTCCACGGTTCTGGGAGCCATCCAACTTCATATCCAATAGGAATCCGGGGCCTTTATCAGGGGATATAGTGGCCAGGGCGAGAAGCTGACCGTTCACCCCTATCATGTGCAGAAGCCTAGAATTTCTCCATACGCTCTCATGACTTGGTGCTTAATTAAGGACAAGGAAACTTATCGATACGTTTATCAATTAATTAACTTTTATTCATTGATCTAACAATTTTTCTTTGCAAAATTAAATTTATTTCTCTACTATTCTAAGGAACTTACAGTCTGGACATAAAGGGAACATACGGACAGAACAAAAGGCATACAGGCAAACAAACCAAACATCGTGGTCAAATGGATAGCAGTTCTGTGTCATGTTCGCGAGATCTAGATGTTCCAATCTAGGCTCGGAGGCTAACTAACTCCATGCAGCTGAGCCCTTCTTGAGAAGACGACAATTGTGCAGCTACACAAGAGCTTTCCAACATTTTACGGAGCCCGAAAATTCATTACCGTGTTCACAAGAGCCCTCCACTGATCCCTATCCTGAGCCAGATTGATCCAGTCCTTATCAGCCCATCCCATGTCTCTAAGATCTATTTTAATATTGTTTATTCATCTCCGACTTCATCTTCCTAGTGGTCTCTTTCCTTGTGGTTTTCCCACCAATATCCTACATAAATTCCTTCTCACCCATTCGTGCTACATGCCCTGTCCATCTCATCCTCCTTGCCTTCGTCATTCTACTTATATTTGGAGAAGCGTACAAGTTCCTCGTTATGCAGTTTCAGGCTCGGTGATTTTCATAGTTTTCCTCATTCTCTCCAGGCATGTGCTCATTTAGAGTACGACCGCTTGCTTCCAATATGATCACACCATTATTGTGCGCCGTACAGTCTGAGCTACTGACAGCGTCATTGGATGAATATAAATGTGTGTACTGAAGCAGGAGGACACCCTCCTTGCGCTCCTTGCGATGTAAAGAAACGTCACGTGCGAAATAGACTATTACAGTGGCTTTCCTGCGAGCAGTAGCAACGGCACGAGAACAGTGACACGAAACGAACAAACAAACAAACAAACAATTGCGCATATGTGGAAATGAGCAGAAATATGGGCAGTTTCAATGTAAATGGGCCAGCAATTTCATTATCGGCAAAAACAATCACATTTCGAATGGAAGTCATGTGGGTTTAATTGCATGGGAGGTAAAGAAGGGGGCGTTTATTTCTGCATGAATGTAATAGTATTCCGGTTGTGATTATCGATAGGGCACTGTAAAGAACAGTGACAGGACAACTCATACGTTTCTTCAACTACCAAAACAGAGTTCAAATAGTGCGATAGGGGAAACCATAAAGAAGCTACAGAACAATATAAAACATAATCTGTCTGTGGGTCAAATTGCTGCTGGAATTCGCCAGCACAGTCATTCTTGACTTCGAGTCTTTTCGAGATCCGTGACCAAGATTTTCCTACTCTCCTCGACATGTACGTGTTTCAGAAGTTGGGCCTCTTCTTCAAAGAGTAAATGGGGGGGGGCAGTCTTTACTGTGTAAGTTGTACGTCAGATTCATACATTTCTAGGAGAAGGTTCGTTGGTATGGATACCAGTTCCAATGCACGAAAGGTTTTGATCATATTCTGTTGTCAGATGTTCGTGATAGGTGAATATATGCACAAGTGACACAGGTGTAAATAATAATAATAATAATAATGACCGCCTCTGTGGTCTAGTGGTCAGAGTTCCTGGCTACAGATCCAGAGGTCCGGGTTCGATTCCCGGCGCTATCAGATTTTCTGAGAAGTAGTGGGTCTGGTACGGTGTCCACGCACCCTCGTGAGGATAACTGTAGAGCTATTTCAAGGAAATAGCGACTCCGGTCTAGAAAATCGAGAATAACGTCCGTGGGTATTCGCTGCACTGACCACGTGACTAACTGACGCTGACTAACTTCTCGAACAAGCGGCGGTCGCTCGGTCGGTATAGTTCGCTTGCAGACTATAGGCCGCGGAGTTTGTTTTGTTTCATAATAATAATAATAATAATTTATGTGCCCAACATCCCAAAGGTCAATTATAAAATAATCAAGATTAAGAAATAAACACATAACAATATCATAATAAAAGGCTGCGTTTAATGAGGGATTTGATAATGTATAAATATGAAAGCTACAACAACAATCGTATGTGACGCAGATCCCAAACAGTGTAATTTAGAAACAAAAGAAAGACGATGCAGACGAGCTACAGTATTGCAGCCGCTGAAAAAGCACATGATATTTAAATGCAGGTCATGTTATTAGTTTACATACGTCACATGTGGTTATAATCAGCGCTCACGTCTTTATTTTTATTACCATCAATTTCGCCGAACTTTCAGTAATTTATGACTTTTTTTATTGCTAGTGGGGTGGGACTAAGTCCCTTGTACTGCGGCCACTTCTGGCCTATTGTACCAGCCCCAGATGATAGGTGAGGGTGATTGTGGAGCAATTGGTGGAATGAAGATTGGCAGGGGAAACCGAAGTACTCGGAGAAAACCTGCCCCAGCGCCAATTTGTCCACCACAAATCCCACTTGACGAGACCCGGGATCGACCCCGGGCCGCCGCGTTGGGAAGCTAACGACTAACTGCTTGAGCTATGGCGCGGCCAATTTATGACTTTGTTACCAACAGATATAATTGTACCCTTGTCTATCTTACAGAAGTTTAATGCAGTATTGATGCTTTCCCTAATTGGAAATTACGTTACCTTTCCATGAGCGTTAAAATTGTTCTCTCATTTCGAAGGATGTTTGAAAACAAGATACCAGTGATAACATTTGAACCTGAGAAAGATGGAGTAGCAAAGGTACGGAGAAAATCAGGTACATTCCTAAAATTGATTCATTGGAATTTATTAGCATGATAAATCGAATGCTATGGGCTGGACATGTAGCACGCTTTTTAACGGGAAATATTTACACATTTTTGTCGGAAAATAATGAAGAATTACTTTGGACACCTGTAAATTGATAGTAGAATAATATTAAAACGGAACATGGAGAAATAGTATGTGATTACGTATCTACGATAAAATGTATTCAATTGCAGGCTTTTCAGAATATATTATACGATTCTTTGTGTTTCATGAATTCCCCGCTTTTTATGGAACCATAAAGTAATTTATCACATTCACTGGACTCTATCCTGAGCAACATCAACCCAGGCAAAATACTTATCACTTCTTTAAGATCCATTTAGATGCTACCCTATTATATAGGCATAAACCTCCAAAATAGTTGCTTCTCCTGTTTGTTTGTTAGGTAAGATTAATATTAAAAAGATTATTTATTTATAATCAACACGTATATGAAACCATGAAAATGATACACAACTTTCACATTTCAAAAGAGGCATTCTAATATATAAAACTTGATATGTTGTGACGATGGGCCTAAAGCAATTTCAGTCCTAACTAAATATTTAATTTTGCTAATTGGTATATGCTGGAAGGGTATAAACAAAACAGTGGATAACAACACGGGGAGAAGCAAGTACAAGAAGAATAATAAATGCGTTGAAATTCAGCTTACCTTTCTTCAATTCCTCCCACGTTGTTACGGTTGATTTTACCTTGCTGAGTACAGAAATTTTACGAACAAAACAACAAACCTAACCTCAACAGAAATAATGTCTGAGAAATTCGTTTCAATTTTAAATGACCTGTACTTTAGAACAAATCTCTTCACAGATTTCAAATTAAATATTAAGCTCTCTCACTAAACTCTACTCAGATTACACCGTTGTATCTTGGACACATGACGTTCACATTTAATTATCAGAGGGCACGCGTCACTGCAGACTGGCACAGGAGCTGAAGGCGGGAGTTATATGCAGAATGTACTACCTCTGCCGCATCTGACACGGGCGGTTGGTCTGGAGACAACTGGCTGGCTGGCTGGTAGCACGAACTACAAGCGAGTGCCGACTACAGCGCCGAGACGCGGTGCGCTGATGCTCTGTCTCTTTCTGCGAACAAGTGTTGCATCAGAAGAGCTTAGATCACAAAGATATGTCAGTGTACAGCGCTGTTCGAAAGGATACAGATTAATATCGGACTAACAGAAACGTCGGATATTCAGCCACTCATCACTATCAGGATTAGGAAGGAAAGGAATGAGCCAGTAGCTTGTGTCTACACGTCTCCCATTCCATTTCAGATAAATATTATCAACATGTGGCATTTTAAAAAGTTCAGAATTTGTACAAAAATATTTTGCTTCTAAACTGTTGTGAGTGTGGTCCCTTCAAAATAGGTCGACCCGCTTTGACTGGGTACTCCCACGCTAACGCCCCTGTAATATCTGGAAACATTACAGGTACTGTAAATCACTTCCAGAAAGTCTTTCAGTAGCTTCGTCACATGGCTTACAAAGTTTTCAGGTTTTCAAAATAAAACTATTCCATCGGTAGCGTAGTTGGTTGAGGCACTATGCTAGAAGCCAGAAGGTCGCGGGTTCAAGTCCCGATGAGGTCATCGGATTCTTTTTCAATTGACCTAATCCTTCTAGCCGCACTATGGTCCTGGGGTCGACTCAGCCTCTAACAGAAACGAGTCCCAGGAATATTCTTGGATTATTACGATGGCCCGTAAGGCTGACATCTATGAGCCGATTGTCTAGAAAATGTGGGAAACTCAACATCTCACAACCCTATGGGCCTCCACGGCCTGTTACAGAGATACCTTTATTTTTTACTTTTATTGTTCCATGACTATTACTTACAGGAAAATTAAAAAAAAATACACCTTTAAAAATAAGACAAGTGTGGTGGACGTTGTTACATTAGCATTTTTTTCGCCATGAATTATTTAATAAGAGCTCTCTTTGGGAAGATACATTGTCAAAAACAAGATGTACGTTTCTTGCCGAAAGTTTAGTGGTTTTTTCACGAATACGCTGTAACAAGAGTTGCAGTAGTACACTCAGAATTGGAATGCCTAGTTACCCGTCAGTTTTGAAAAAATTCGTAGGGGATTAATTCCTTCCATATCGGCAGACAGATCGGGAGAAGTTTATCTTCCAACTGGACATTCGCGCTTACTTCGGTCTCAAGAGAATTTGGAGCTTTGATTCAGCGTCTTATTTAAAAACTCGAACCTCATTATCAGTCATTATTAACTGTAAAAATCGAACATTACCATCCACATTATAGAAAACTACTAGAAAAATGTAGATTCTCTTCTTTTTTTTATTTTTTCCTGCTGAGGTTTTGCGATAACATTGTGACGCAGATTCTCTTCATGTTCAGATCGTTGTTCAAAATCAATCTCTCACTTTTTCTCCATGTTCGATTCTGATATCTTACAAACAATCAATCGAAAATATTTTCAAGCTGTTTCTGTCACCTTTTCAATATTTGGATCAGATTTTGAAGCTAACGGACGTCCGTATCTTTCGACATCTGAAATATCTGCCGTTAGTTGTACGTCTTCCAATCGTTAAACCACATAAAACCTTATGTTCTACCCATTATTCTCCTTTAATATATATGATGCAAAATCTTGTTTACATACCAGGCATTTTTATCTTTCTAAAAATATAATTTTGATCTTCGATTGTATTAATTCTCACCAACATAGCAACAAACAAAGACGGCGCCAATAAAATACCTTTTGCAACGACAAACCAAACTGAATCCCAGTTACTGGTTGAGAGAAAACACGTGCTGACTGAGGAGTGTTGCCATTTGAAGAATAAAGACATCTCTTGGTAGATCTTATCAGTTAAAATTAGTTTTTAAAGTTCGACGTGAACAAAAAATAATGCTACAAGCCGGAAGATAGCGGGTTCGATTCCCGATGAGATCACTGGATTTTTCAATTGGCTTAATCTTTCCAGCAGCACTATGACCCTTGGGTCGACTCAGCCTCTAACACAAATAATTACCAGATCTTTTTTCGGAGGGTTGGAAGGGTGGCCGGCGCGTAAGGCTGACAACTTCACCGCCATCTGTGATCTGATTGTCTAGAAAATATGGAAGCTTCAACGTCTCACAAATATATGGGCCTCCACGGCCTGTTACAGGGATAGCTTTGCCTTGGCATTGTTGACATCTTTATTTTAGTGATTGCTAATGGACGTCAACAGTATAAAAAAATCAGCCCAAGGAAACATGAGAGATGGGAAAAACACTAGCGCCGTTTATGAAGACTTTCATGCTGACATACTTTCCAATACAGTACTATCCATTTTTAGAGACATGAAAAATAATTTGTCTATAGTGCGAAATATTGTGGTGTAACTGCTAAAACACCGGTCACGGTAGCCGAGCGGTCTAAGGCATGCACTGTCTTCGCTCGCTCGGAAGCCGACATCGTGGGTTCGAATCTCACTCAGGGCATGGATGTTTGTGTGCGTTTTTCTGTGTTTGCATACAGGTAGAGGCCTTGCGACGAGCTGATCACTCGCCCAAGGAGTCCTACCGAATGTGTAAGATGTAGAAAACCCGAAGTGAACGAAGAAGTTCATGGAGGTAGGCCTAGGCCCACTGGGGCTGTAGTGCCAAGGAAAAAAAAACTGCTAAAACTAATGAATGGTTCTTCTATGCTTTCTGCATGTGAAGGTTGCTTGCCTGTTCATAACCCGGGAAGTTTCTCACTTTTATTTGGGAAGTGTCCGGTTCGAATCCCCGCTGGAAATCGAAAATTCGAACTGAGGTTAGTCGTGACTGCAGGAAAATACCGGGACAGTACAGCTTACCTTAAAGTAGGCCACTACCATATCCTTTCCAGTTCACTATTACCCTGTCATTGGACATATACGCTAAATAGTCTGATTTTCTGTCAACCCCGTTAAACAAGAACAACGGCATATAGACTGTCAATAAGAATTGCTTTGAAACTACTGGATCTAATTCTTCGGAACCTTAAATTATAGGACGCCAATGAAAAGCGCTTCTGTTCTAAAGCGAAATCCTTTAAGGTTGGTTTTACCTTGCGGTTTGACTTTTGACGAATAAGTTCGTTTATGGTAAGGTACTGTGCTGTGTTTCGGTGTGCTTACGCCACCGCTCACTTGTTTTTGAACGAATAATTCCGACCGTTAAAAGGTAAAAAAGGGCGTGGAGACCCATAGGATTGTGAGACCTCGAGGCTCCTACACCTTCTACGCTGTGCAAGTCTGCCAACGTTGATATAGCTGCCAAAACTTTGCTGAAACATATTGGCAGGAAATTCCCGTACTGCATCTCTTGCAGCATTGACGACCTCCTGGGACGACTGAAATCTACGACCACGTAGCTTTGCTTTCACGCGGTGAAAGAGAAAGAAATCGCACGGTGCGAGATCAGGTGAGTACGGAGGGTGTGGCAAAACGGTCAACTGTTGCCTTGCCAGTTCCTCTTGGACAAGAACAGAGCGATGTGCAAGGGCGTTGTCGTATAGTAACAGCCAATTCGTCATGTTAAACGTTTTGCTAGGGGATCTGCCTACTTTTTGGCAGAACTTGATGTTTGCCCATTGTTCAAACTACCACAATTTCGATTTCCGTCACTCGCAGTTAACTGCAATTCACAATAGAGGCCATAGTTCTGCTTACACTGTTTCCACACAACTGCCTCTTGCTGTGACGAGAGATGAATTGACAGGGCATCATATCGTGCCTCAATTCATCCGCTGTAGTGCAATGCAATGAGGCTATGATGCCAGTCCACGAACTTATTGACTATGGTATATACTATATATACTTTTTTATTATTTAATTATATTCCAATTTCAATGCATTGAGATTATGATACACGTTTCCATTACAAATTAAAAATTAATTTTAAGTAAATTTTTAATTTGTAATAGAAACTTGTATCTTATCTCAATGCAAAATTAAATTAGAATACAATTAAATAATAAGTATAAATTTGATATAGATGCACATTATGTATCTCTTTTACTTAATATATTACGTATGTAAACCAGGAATATGTTCAATATGTCACAAGTGCAATATTATTAGATGATGATAAGACCATGCATTATAGATTAATGAACATGGCGGCTAAACATAGGAAAAGCCTTAATATCTTGTTAGCTGTAATTCACGCAACAGGATGCAAACAATAAAAATAGTTCTTTACCTTTTTCATGGTCCCCATCCTGAGAGAGACGAACACATTCTACGTGCCCAAATTTTATTCTGTAAGACAAGTATGCATTTATCTTCTCTCCCGCCTTTTTCACGGCCTATCACCCTTCATTTCATCACACTAATAACATCCGGAAGAGCACAAATGAAGAATTATTATGCAGTTTCTCCAGCTTGCCTTTGCTTTCCGAATATAAATATTCTCCTCAGCATTTTGACGTCAAACATTCTCAATCTCGCTTAGGGCGAGAGATGATATTTCAAAAATGTTTTTCCATCTTTTTACATTCAATCGCTCTACTAACATGTGAAGTGTACAAGTTATGACGCTTTCGAGTGTGTAAATTACTTCATCCGTGTCACCCACGAACGGTGCAAATAATTTCATTTTCAATTTTCCCAAAATATTATAGCATATAGGTCAGTTGCTAAACAACGACCTTGAAGCAAACAACGAAACAGCAGCCGTTACTGGACAACGGCCCGTAAACAGCAACAAATTAAAAGTGTTGTCTATGCGGTCCGTGCCCAGATGTTATAAGCATGACAGCGATGTTGAGTTAGTGAAGTAAAGACTATCTGTGTTAGTCAGTCAGTCAGTCGAGAATTAAGGAACCTAGAGGAAGGGGAACGTCCACCGTTGGGAGCTGATACCAGACAACGACTGGTGAAGACACAGCAGGCTGAGAAGACTCTAGTGTGCTCTACTGAGCTGCAAAGTGTGTGAATAGTTAAACGTTTGTAATTGCTTGTAGTCACTGATCTGTAAAAGTTAAATGAATCAAATTACCGACCCAAACACCGCATATATTCACTCATGCATATGACAGCGTGTTTGTCTTCCGCTAAAAAACACAAAAGGGACAGATTTTCAGATGCATGGGCCTAGGCAAGTCAATGTTTTATATACAGGTATTCTTAAGTCATTACAGAGGAGATAGGAAGACTAAAGTCAATATATCTAATGCCCGTAATATAAACTGGATAAACGTGTGGCGGCCACAGGTGCGCGTAGCTGTGGGTTATGGCATACCATTTTAGATATGAATTCACCCTGCCGGAGTGTCAGTACTCGCCGTAAGGTAGGCTACACGCTCATCTTGAATCGTTCTAAAGCTATAGTCTTCATTAAAGCCATAAAGTAAAGTAAAACTATCCCTGTAAGAGGCCTTGAAGGCCCATAGAATTGTGAGACGTTGTGGGTCCCACATTTCTAGACAATCGGCTCAAAGATGGCGGTAATGTTGTCAGCCTTACGCGCCGGCCGCGCTTTACTCCCCAGGAAAATTATTTAATTAATCCTGCTCCTCATTTCTGTTAGAGGCTGAGTCGACCCCTGGGCTATAGTGCGGCCGAAAGGATTAGGTCAATTAAAAAAATCCCATGACCTAATCGGGACTTGAACCCGTAACCTTCCGGCTCGTGGCATAGTGGCTCAATCAACTAAGCTAATGCATGCCCCCTTTATTAAAGCCATATCAAGTATATTCACTGGATTCGAAACTTAACAAAAGAAAAGGGCTCCCTTTATAGTTAGGTTTCCGTAATGGTCCCGCTCATTTACATCTTACTAAAAATTCATATATTGCATGCGTGCTACATGTCCAGCCCATAATATTCAAGTTAATTTCATTGCTTCTATCGTATGTGTTAGATTAAGAATTACGCAACTGCCATTATGAAAAATTATCTGTCCTGTTAATTCTTCTTTAGGTACAAATACACATACATTTTCCTCAATATTCTGACATCGAACACGCTAAATCAATTTTCATGGCGTTATTAGTGCAGTTGTATTTTACATATATTTTGTTTAGAGAGAAATTAATTAATGTAACGTCTTTTATTGCATTATTGTTTTGTGAATAGAATGTCCTAGATAGATATTCAATCGACAGGCTCAGAGACTAAGGTCATACAGAACAACGTCTAATAATATCTGTCTATTCATGTTGCTCCCACTTGGGGCAGAGGGAATCCGTGAAACACTTCGTTTCATTTCAATTCCTCAATACATACACAGTCGGTAGGACTAATTGGACGGGGAATCAGCCCCTCGCAAGGCCGCTAACTACACACAGGACAACACAAACACAGAATAAACGCAGACAGAGATCCATGCCTTGAGTGGGATTCAAATTCACGATCCCAGCGTTCGAGCGGGAGAAGATATTTCATGATAGCGCAGACACTAAGATCGGCTTAACAGCAGGGAATGGTACCCCTCGGTTACTGCTTGATGCGCACAACTCTACTGCGCAAACCTAACCTACACTAACGTAACCTAACCTAAACTAAAGTAACCTAACCCAACCTAACGTAACCCAACATAACATAACCTAACCTAGCCTATCCTAAACAAATCTAACCTAGGCTAACCTAGCCCCGCCTCGCCAGGTCTCGCCTCGCCTCACGTCAAGTCACGCCAAGTAAGGCCAAGTCAAGGCAAGTCACGTCAAGTTACGCCAACTCAGGACAAGTCACACCAAATCACGTCAAGTCACGTCAAGACAAATCATGTCAATTCACGTCACCTCACCTCACCTAACAGCAGGGAATGGTACCCCTCAGTTACTGAATGATGCGTACAAGTCTACTGCGCAAACCTAACATAAGTTAACCTAATCTTACTTAACCTAACCTAACCTAGCCTAGAGTAGCCTAGCCTCCCCTCGCCTCGCCGCTTCTCACCACGCCTCACGTCAAATCACGTCAAGTCACGACAAGTCACGTCAAATAACACCAAGTCACGTCACGTCACGTTACCTCACCTAACTTAACAGCAGGGAATGGTACCCCTCAGTTACTGATTGATGCGCACAAGTCTACTGCGTAAACCTATTCTAACCTAACTTAACCTAACTTAATCTAGCCTAACCTAACCTAACCTAACCTAACCCGACATAACCTAACCTAACCAAATGTAACCTAACCTAACCATACCTATCCTAGCGTAGCCTGGCTTAGGCTAGATTCGCCGCGCCTCGCCCCGTGTCGCCTCGCCCCGTGTCGCCTCGCCTCGCACTGTGTCGCCTCGCCTCATGTTAAGTCACGTCAAGTCACGCCAAGTCACGTCAAGTCACGGAATGTCACGTAAAGTCACGTCAAATCATGCCACGTCACAACACGTCACGTCACCTCACGTCACCTCACATCATCTCACCTAACTTAAGAGCAGGGAATGGTAACCCTCAATTACTGATTGATGCGGACAAGTCTAATGCTCAAACCTAACCTAATCTAACCTAACATAACCAAACCTAACCTAATCTAACCTAACATAAAATTACATAACCTAAACTACCCTAACCTAACCTAACCTAACCTAGCCTAGCTTGGCTTCGCCTCGCCTTACCTCACCCTGCCCAGTCTCGCCTCGCCTCACGTCAAGTCACGTCAAGTCACGCCAAATCACGCCAAGTCACGCGAAGTCATGCCAAGTTGCGTCAAGTCACGTCAACTCACGTTAAATCACGCAAAGTCACGTCACGTCACGCCAAGTCACGGAAAGTCACGTAAAGTCAAGTTAAATCACGACAAGTCACGTCAAATCACGCCACGTTTCGTCAAATCACGGCAAGTCACGTCACCTCACATCACCTCGCCTGACATAACAGCAGGGAATGGTACTCCTCAGTTAATGATTGATGCGGACAAGTCTAATGAGCAAACCTAACCTAACCTAACCTAACCCAACCAAATCTAACCTAACCTAACCTAGCCTAGCCTAGTCTCGCCTCGCCTCACACTGCCCCGTCTCGCCTCGCCTCACGTCAAATCACGTTAAGTCACGTCAAATCACGCCAAGTCACGCCTAGTCAGGCCAAGTCACACCAAGACACGTCAAGTCACGCCAAGTCACGTAAAATTAAGCCAAGTCACAACAAGTCACGTCAAATCACTCCAAGTCACGCCACGTCACCACACCACACCTCACCTCACCTGACTTAACAGGGAGTGGTAACCCTCAGTTACTGATTGATGCGCACAAGTCTACTGCGCAAACCTATTCTAACTTAACCTAACGTAACCTAGCCTCACCAGACTTAAACAAACATAACCTCATCTAACCAAACCTTACCTAACCTATGCTAGCCTACCCTAGTCTAGGCCAGCCTCGGCTCGCCTCGCCCCGTGTCGCATCGCCTCACGTTAAGTCACGTCATATCACGCCAAGTCACGTCAAGTCATTTTGAGTCACTTCAAGTTACGTCAAGTCACGCCAAGTCACGTGAAATCAAGCCAGGACACGCAAAGTCACGTCAAGTCAAGTCACGTCAAATCGCACCAAGTCATGCCAAGTCACGTCATGTCACCTCACCTCACTTCACCTCACCTCACCTAGCTAAACAGCAGGGAATGGTACCCCTCTGCTACTGATTGATGGGAGAAGTCTAATGCGCAAAACAAACCTAAACTAACCTAACCTAACCTAACCTACCCTAACATAACCTAACCAGACTTAACTTAACATAACCTAATCTAACCAAACCTTACCTAACCTATGCTAGCCAACCCTAGCCTAGGCCAACCTCGGCTCGCCTAGCCCCGCGTCGCCTCGCCTCACGTTAAGTCACGTCATGTCACGCCAAGTCACGTCAAATCACGACAGGTCACGCCAAGTCATGTCAAGTCAAATCACGTCAAATCACACCAAGTCAACCCAAGTCACGTCGAATCACGCCACGTCACGTCAAGTTACGTCAAGTCACGCCAAGTCACGTCAAGTTACGTCAAGTCACGCCAACTGACGTCAAATCACGCCAGGTCACGCCAAGTTATGTCAAGTCAATTCACGTCAAATAACGCCAAGTCACGCCACGTCACGTCAAGTTACGGCAAGTCACGCCAAGTCACGTCAAATCACGACAGGTCACGCCAAGTCATGTCAAGTCAAATCACGTCAAATCACACCAAGTCAACCCAAGTCACGTCGAATCACGCCACGTCACGACACCTCACCTCACTTCACCTCACCTCACCTAGCTAACCAGCAGGGAATGGTACCCCTCTGCTACTGATTGATGGGAGAAGTCTAATGCGCAAATCAAACCTAACCTAACCTAACCTAACCTACCCTAACCTAACCTAACCTGACTTAACCTAACATAACCTAATCTAACTAAACCTTACATAACCTATGCTAGCCAACCCTAGCCTAGGCCAGCCTCGGCTCGCCTCGCCCCGTGTCGCCTCGCCTCACGTTAAGTCACGTCATGTCACGCCAAGTCACGTCAAGTCACTTCGAGTCATGTCAAGTTACGTCAAGTCAGGCCAAGTCACGTCAAATCACGCCAGGTCACGCCAAGTCACGTCAAGTCAAGTCAAGTCAAATCACACCAAGTCACGCCAAGTCACGTCAAGTCACGCCACGCCACGTCATGTCACCTCACCTCACTTCACCTCACCTCACCTAGCTAAACAGCAGGGAATGGTACCCCGCTACTACTGATTGATGGGAGATGTCTAATGCGCAAACCAAACCTAAACTAACCTAACCTAACCTACCCTAACCTAACCTACCCTAACCTAACCTACCCTAACCNACGTTAAGTTACGCCAAGTCACGCCAAGTCACGTTTAATCACGCCAAGTCACGTCAAGTCAAGTCAAATCACGCAAAGTCACGTCAAGTCACGCCAAGTCACGTCAAATCACGCCAGGTCACGCCAAGTCACGTCAAGTCAATTCACGTCAAATCAAGCCAAGTCACGTCAAGTCACGCCACGTCACGTCAATGTTACGTCAAGTCACGCCAAGTCACATCAAATCACGACAGGTCACGTCAAGTCAAGTCACGTCAAATCACACCAAGTCAAGCCACGTCACGTCAAGTCACGCCACGCAACGTCACGTCACCTCACCTCACTTCACATCACCTCACCTAGCTAAACAGCAGGGAATGGTACCCCTCTGCTACTNCTAAGTCACGTCATGTCACGCCAAGTCACGTTAAGTCACGCCAAGTCACGTTTAATCACGCCAAGTCACGTCAAGTCAAGTCAAATCACGCAAAGTCACGTCAAGTCACGCCAAGTCACGTCAAATCACGCCAGGTCACGCCAAGTCACGTCAAGTCAATTCACGTCAAATCAAGCCAAGTCACGTCAAGTCACGCCACGTCACGTCAATGTTACGTCAAGTCACGCCACGCAACGTCACCTCACCTCACCTCACTTCACCTCACCTCACCTAGCTAAACACAGAGAATGGTACCCCTCTGCTACTGATTGATGGGAGATGTCTAATGCGCAAATCAAACCTAAACTAACCTAACCTAACCTAATCTAACCTAACCTAACCTACCCTAACCTAACCTAACCTAACCTAACCTAACCAGACTTAACCTAACATAACCTAATCTAACCAAACTTTACCTAACCTATGCTAGCCAACCCTAGCCTATGCCAGCCTCGGCTCGCCTCGCCTCACGTTAAGTCACGTCATGTCACGCCAAGTCACGTCAAGTTACGTCAAGTCACGCCAAGTCACGTCAAATCACGGCAGGTCACGCCAAGTCACGTCAAGCCAAGTCAAGTCAAATCACGCCAAGTCACGTCAAGTTACGCCAAGTCACGCCCAGTCACGTCAAATAACGCCAGGTCACGCCAAGTCACTTCAAGTCAATTCACGTCAAATCACGCCAAGTCACGCCACGTCACGTCAAGTTACGTCAAGTCACGCCAGTCACGTCAAATCACGCCAGGTCACGCCAAGTCACGTCATGTCAAGTCACGTCAAATCACACCAAGTCACGCCACGCCACGTCACGTCACCTCACCTCACTTCACCTTACCTCACCTAGCTAAACAGCAGGGAATGCTGCCCCTCTGCTACTGATTGATGGGAGAAGTCTAATGCGCAAATCAAACCTAAACTAACCTAACCTAACCTAACCTAACCAGACTTAACCTAACATAACCTAATCTAACCAAACCTTACCTAACCTATGCTAGCCAACCCTAGCCTAGGCCAGCCTCGGCTCGCCTCGCCCCGTGTCGCCTCCCCTCACGTTGTCACGTCATGTCACGCCAAGTCACGTCAAGTCACTTCGAGTCATGTCAAGTTACGTCAAGTCACGCCAAGTCACGTCAAATCACGCCAGGTCACGCCAAGTCACGTCAAGTCAAGTCACGTCAAATCACACCAAGTCATGCCAAGTCACTTCAAGTCACGTCACGTCACGTCACGTCACGTCACCTCACCTCGCCTCACTTCACCTCACCTAGCTTAACAGCAGGGAATGGTACCTCTTAGATACTGATTGATGCGGACAAGTCTACTGCGCAAACCAAACTTAACCTAACCTAATCTAACTTAACCTAAACTAACCTAACCTAGCCTAGCCTAGCCTAGCCTAGCCTCGCCTCGCCTTGACGTACCTCGCCTCGCCTAATCCTGCCCCGTCTCGCCTCGCCTCACGTCAAGTCACGCCAAGTCTCGCCAAGTCTCGCCAAGTCACGTCAAATAACCTCAAATGACGCCAAGTCACGTCACGTCACCTCACGTCACATCTCCTCACCTCACCTCACCTCACCTCACCTATCTTAACAGCAGGGAATGGTAACCCTCAGTTAGTGATTGATGCGGACAAGTCTAATGCGCAAACCTAACCTAACCTAACCTAACATAACCTAACATAACATAACCTAACCTAACCTAGTCTAGCCTCGCCTCGCCTCACCTCTTCCCGTCTCGCCTCGGCTCAAGTGAAGTCACGGAAAGTCACGTAAAATCACGCCACGTCACGTCACGTCACTTCGCGTCAAGTCTCCTCACCTCACCTCACCTCCCCTATCTTAACAGCAGGGAATGGTAACCCTCAGTTAGTGATTGATGCGGACAAGTCTAATGCGCAAACCTAACCTAACCTAACCTAGCCTAGCCTCGCCTAGCCTCGCCTCGCCTCAAGTCAATTCACGTCAAGTCTCGTCAAATCACGCCAAGTCACGCCAACTTACCTCAAGTCACGTCAAATCATGCCAAGTTACGTCAAGTCACGTCACGTCACTTCACGCCACCTCACCTCACCTCACCTAACTTAAGAATAAAGTGTACGTAGGCCTGTGTTTCTAGGTAGGAGGCGGGAAGATAAAAGGTTCGAAACTCATGTTAGCATTAATTTGATGAGTTTAACGTCTCCTTATTTTTTTGTGAAAGCAATTTTATTTATAAGTCAACTCTATTTTGAACTATTTGAATATTTCCGTATTTCCAAAGGATTTATGTACGTGTACAGTCACGTGTACAGCCGCTACTTTTCCATTCAAGTAGCTCCTGAATTATCCTCACGAGCCTGAGTGGACCCCGTTCCAGACCCACTACATCTCATAAAATCTTGTAGCTCCGGGAATCGAGCCTGGGACCTATGGATCTGTAGCCAGGATCCCTGATCACTAGATCACAGAGGCGATCCAGCTACACATCAAACACTAAAATATAGTAATAACACTACACACTTACATTCTGTAGGTATCCAGTTAGAATCTCCGGTGGATTGTCAACTCTAATAAGACTGTACCTGTGTTTTATAATGCGAAACACTTTCAGACACATAACACACTAAATATTCGCGTACTATCTGATCGTATTTAACGTCGCTAAATTCTCTATTATAGATATCGCAGGTGGAAGCATACATGTCCCAATTCAATATCTGTAGAGTGGTAGTGAAAGGAAAAGAATGTAACGTTGTCACCGTACTAACCAGTTAAGTATTATGCCATGAAGATATATGGGAGAGCGGATGTGTAGACCTAGGTTTTCTCGACCTCGGCACTAGCTGGAGGTGACTGGTTAGCTTCACGCCCCGGCCGCTTCACCTCCGTAGAAAAAGCCCCCATACCCATTGTATAGGAGGCTGGGTGGGCCACAGAACCGGTCTGGACGACATGGAGAAGTGAAAATTCTTGCCCCCACAGGAACTCGAACTACGACCTCTTGGTCGTCCAGCCCGTTGCCAGTCCCTATACCGACTACACTATCCCCAGTCTTTCTCGAAAGTTGTAGTATCATTACAAATGCACGAATTACTTTGAAATGAAGATGATGTATCATACATTTCGTGTTATGCTCACTTGACTTCAATACAGAAGGAACAGAACTCACTCAAAACTCTTGCAATGAACATTTCGATGGGGAAGGAGTACTTCTGAAACTTGTCTCATACAGAAACATGTTCTGTGTTGTACTCATCCATCACGCGGGTCTTGTAATTTCAAGAGGCATACACCCTGTCCCCAACAACTTGCTTATTCGAGCACCGATAGCTATGTTCATTACTGGAGTTAGTCTTGCTTGAAGCTGAGTAAGCTCAACTCCTCAGAATTCTCCACTTGCTACAGCGTTTCTCATTACGTTGCATTCGTTATTTCAGACTTCATTCGGCTCCCTTCGCCGATCCACAGGATGCTGTAAAAGACAGTAACACAGACCATATATATCGATATATCACAGATGATTTTCATGAAATTCCTGTACTTTATTAAACATTACTATTCCTGTAAGATTTGAGGTTTCCACGGCAGTGACTATGAAGAAAGCCGTCTTCTCGGATGTGGCGCCATGTATATATTGTGTTAACCGACGTTTCGGAGGAAAGTGTGGCCTCAATCTTCAGGGTAGAAAAAAAAAGAAAATCCGCGAGGAAGGAACCAGCGTGAGCAGATGCTGACAGACTAATTAGTCTGTCAGCATCTGCTCTCGGTTTCGATGGGTAAGCTACAGCTGATTGAAATTAAACAGGACGTTTCCCTTCTGGGTCTTCACTGATGGCTATATCAAGTTGAAACTCGAGTCCAGGTGATTAAGGGGAGTGCTGTCTTCTGGGATGTGACACCTCGAAATCTGGTAGAAGGTTATCGACATTTGGGAGGAACCTTTTGCCTCCATCTTCAGCGTCGAAGAGCATAAAACATAAAACCAGTAAGAAGTAAGCAACATGAAGAAATGTATTCTTGAAGAATTTTATCAACGTTTCAGAAGAAAATACTGCCTCCATCTTCAAAGTCGAAGAATAAGAAGAAGAAGAACCTTGGCCTGGTAGTATATAGACACTTCAGAGGACTTACTACTTCCATCTTCATGTTAAAATAAGACAATCAACAAACAAAGTTCAGAGTTACGTGTATGTCCTTGCTAGGCTTACTTTCCCATCTCAAAATCGTCGGCTAACATCCCCAAACTATACATCTCAGAAGAAAGCATTTCTTAGTGTAAGTACTAGAAATGACTTCCGTCAGTCACTCCGTCGCTTACACGACGCGTAAGGAATTTATTGTGCAACACTAAGTAAGTAAAACTAAAGGCCGCGCCATAGCTCAAGCTGCTAGTCGCTGGCTTCCCACCGCGGCGGCCGGGTTCGATTCCGGGTCGGGTGAAGTGGGATTTGTGGTGGATAAAGTGGCGCTGGGGCGGGTTCTCTCAGAGTACTTCGGTTTCCCCTGCCAATCTTCATTCCTCCAAATTCTCCATCATAATAATCACAGGGGGCAGGCTACAATAGGCCAATCAGTGGCCGCCGTGCCGAGTGGACCCAGTTGGACTCCACCCCCACTAAACGAATTAAAAAAAATAGTAAAAGTAAAGGTATCCCTGTAACAGGCCGTGGAGGCCCATAGGGTTGTGAGATGTTCAGGTTTACATATTTTCTAGACAGTCGGCTCATAGATGGCGGCAAGTTTGTTAGCCTTACTCGCCGGCCGCCCTTTACCCCCAGGAGAATTCCAAGAAAATTCCTGGTACTCATTTCTGTTAGCGGCTGAGTCGCCCCCAGAGCCAGGTAAACTGAAAAAAAATCCAATGATCTCATCGGGGTTCTATCCCGCGACCTTCCGGCTTGTAGCAGGGTGCCTCAACCAACTACGCTACAGCGAGCCCCCTCATATTTATTAGTAATAGTACTTGCATATTTCTTACTTTTCACAAAAACCTAAATCTAAATACAAACTCACTAACAAATTACTTATGACAGTCCATACTCCTACAGGATTGCTCCTACATTCGTTTTCACTTTCATCAGACACATTCAGTATTCTGAAATCCGCGGAGTCAAGCACATATTGTCTTATGAACATAAATAGAGTCTAAATTAATTATCACTGAACTTGTTTCAGTTTATATTTTAAAAAAATGACTGCAACTAATATAGGCTTGTAAAACCTGCTGTAGAGGAATGCATGGGTATGTTGAGTTCTATAAAATGTATTAACGCAATCTCTGTACCCTCAGCGAAATCTTCCACTGTGTCCCTTATATGTGGGGCTAGGTGGGCCCCAGAGCCAGTCTGGAAGCTGTAAAGAAAAGAAAAATATTGACCCTACCGGGAATCAAACCCCGGCCGATCAGCAGGTCACTATACTGACTGAGCTATTCCGACTCCTCTGATTCTGCTAGACAGCATACACAGGATAACCCAGGAGGAAAAGTCAGTATTCTGGGAGGTCAAAATATCCGTTGTTCTAAGCAAAACTAAGCAAAAAAAAGTGTATATGTACATATGTTTCCGAGGTAAAAATATTTCACACTATAGTTCCAAAATTATTGGTAAGAAAGAGATATTACCTACTGTTTATAGTTCCGGTATTTGTTGTCCAAGTGACCAAGTCGGTACAGTTTACGTAGTAAGATGCATTTTCCAAAATTCCACCGTCAACATCAGTGAACTTTGCAACTCGTGTGAGTACATTTCGTGTTGCTCCTCTGAGTGCATCGTGATGTTCCTTTATGCGGGCTCTGTCTCGGAAACCGTTCGGAGTAGGACACATGTACATATATTTTTCTTTTCAACGGATCTTCCAGCCCATTCAGGGCCCAGGCCTTTTTTCAAGTTCCGTTACCAGTTTTACACATTCAGTAGGACTCCTTGGGCGGGTGATCAGCTCGTTGCAAGGCCGCTACCTACACACAGGATAACACAAACACAGAATAAACACATACACAAACCAAACATCCAGGCCTTGAGTGGAATTCGAACCCACGATCCCAGCGTTCGAGCGAGCGACTACTGTAACCCGCCACATGTATACAAACACTTTTTTTATTTAGAATGACGGAAACTATGACCTTTCAAAATATTAACGTTTCCTTGTTGGACATCCTCTGTACAAGTTACGTGAATTTAAACAATGCAAATGAGACTGAAAAAGCAGTGAAGACGTATGCTTTCTGTGATTGTGGTGTAATGTAGCGTTATTTACTTCAGGGTCATCAACATAAATCAACAAATATCTTGGGAGTTTAGTTCAGTCTGCATGCTGGCAGATGCATTCAGATGGCACTGTGGTACATCTTCCAGACGCTGCAGGCTGCGTCCTGATGTTACCATAGCAACGAGGTCCGCGTCTACTATTTGCTGACGTCACACGACTTTAAGACATACTGTAGCGAAACCGCGAATCCCGAAATAAGGTGTTACATTTATCAGGCCATATTAAAACAGCTTAATTGTGCGTCCAAAATTAAGGGAACACACAGACGATATGATGTAGATTTTATAGAAGCGGAAATGGTTCAGAAGAGACTTAACACACTGAAACGTAACAACAAACACAATGTATTCTGCATGAGTGACCTTTGTCACCCGCAGGTGCTTGGAGATACACATGACAAATGCATTATTTAAATTCAAGCGTGTGTATTTGTGTGTTTTCGTTAACTGAAAGACAAATAAACACAGGAAGTCTATAAGTGTGCTCCATGGTTATGATGAATCTACATTCATGGGTTATAACACCGTGTATTCCGTTAAAATTCAACTGACGTTTCGGGAGAACGTGACTTTAAAGGAATACGTGGCGTTATATCCCAGAAGGTATGACTCCTCCTAAACACCGCTGTGAGAATTTCAAATCCTACATGCTCAGGAACTTTTTTAATATTATCTTCCCGTCACTTAATTTTCGGTTCGATTTTCAGACCAAATTCTTGTATGAACTCCTTCTCTTCCCCATGCGTGCTATATATCCGGTTTAAATCCTGAAACTAGGATTTATAAAATTATTATTTCCTGCTGGAAAACGTTAACTTAAGACTTCTGCCACAAAACAATGAAACAAGTATTTTATTTGCAACATTCGTTCTGTGCCGCTTTTGGGCATGCAGCGCCTATGATTACCAGACTTTAATTTCCAGACGAAGTCAAAAGCTGTAAAATGGCGCATATCTCAGCGCTACCGAAAAGAGGTGAGGGCTAAGGAAAAGGACTGAAATATTATGATCCAACTTCAACGCATTCCACACATCATGCCCATCCGGAAGTTAATTGTACCGGAAATTAAAACATGAATGATGAAAGAGTGTTGTTGGATGATTAGAGATAGGGGATGTTAAGGAGGGATATTTTAAGTTTTCACTTGTTCTGATACGTAACAACCACAGTAGCAACGTAATATTTATACCAAAATATTTTTTTTTTCTTTGGCACTACAGCCCCAGTGGGCCTACCTCCATGAACTCCGTTCACTTCGGTTTTTCTAGATCTTACACATTCGGTAGGACTCCTTGGGCGGGTGATCAGCTCGTCGCAAGGCCTCTACCTGTAGACAAACACAGAAAAACGCACACAAACATCCATGCCCTGAGTGAGAATCGAACCAACGATCCCAGCTTCCGAGCGAGCGAAGACAGTGCATGCCTTAGACCGCTCGGCTACCGTGACCGGCATACCTTAATATGGTTTCCCTTTAAAACGAAATGAAAACTCTGCTAATATTTTTACAGACTACAAATTAAAATTTTGATATTTCAGATTCAGTTAAGTTTAATTACAATATTAAGCCTCCAACGTAAACACAACTGAACACAAAGTCGATACTGCTACAGCGTTATTACTTCTGCACAGAACATAGAACGTCAATCTACAGTAGTCGCAGAGGCCTGCTGATATATACACGTACCTAAACAAGGTGATTTAATAACATACAAAAGAAGTTCTGGGAAGAATCGTCCGCTTTCCTTTGATACGACACCGACCGCAAAGAAAAAGAAAAAAAAAATATGGGGCATGCACACACAAGGAAGGTGATTTTATAAGCCTCATAACAAAAATTAGGAAGGATACACAGACAGCAAGGTGATCTCATAAGCCTCAGGTAGAACTGACTCTGTGCTTGAGTAATTAAGCACTAGGTCATGACGGCGTATGAGGAGTGGGTGTATAGACCCACGTTTTATTGACCTCGGCACTAGTTGGAGGCGAGTGGTCAGCTTCACGACCCTGCCGCTTTACCCCCGGGAAAGAGTCCCCGGTATCAATTAGGAGATTGGGTGGACCCCAGAGCCGGTCAGGACACTGTAGGGAAGTGACAATTTTTTACCCTACCGGGACTCGAACTCAGACCTCTGGGTCGTCCAGTCCGTAGCCAGTCGCTATACCATGTCCCTTATAAGCCTCAGAATCATAAAATATTAGGGGGGACACACACAGACGGACAGACACAGACAGACAGAGACGGATACTCAGACAGACAACAAAGTAATCCTCTAACTTAAGGAAATTAAGTTAAGGAGTAAGTCCAGCTGTAAAGAGAAGATTGTGTGCGACCCCAAGGGACCGCCCTTCGTCTGTTTTAACTTCCAGGTGCGTAATTCTCCGGCTGCAGTCCCTCTCCCGTGCTATTGATTTCCTATGTCCGTCTCGCAATCCAGAGAGTATAGACTTCGATATCCTTTTTATAATGCCCGTAATCCATTTTTTTTCGGTTTATGTTTGGTCAGCCGGAAATTTATGACGCATGTGTGTCTGTATGTGCGATACGTTTAATAACGCCCGGCATGGCCACTCTGTCCTCAGACCGCTGATCAGGTTTCATTTTCCGTCGCTCCATCATACCCTACCCTCTCAAATTAGAACTGAGGTTCACATGGCGGTAATTATGAAGACTGCTGTGTTCTGCGACGTGACGTCATGTAATCTGGTACACATTTACCAATGTGCCTCCGAAACGTCAGTAAATTTCTACCAGACTACACGGTGTGCAAGAAGATTTGCCTTCATACTACGTATTTCTCGAAGAATTGCGCCGTGTAGATATAGTATGAACCGAAGTTTTGGAGGAATGTATCGCCTCCATCTTCAGGGTGGAAAAATCCGCGAGAGAGGAACCAGCGTGAGCAGGTGGCTGTAGACATCCTACAAGACGGCATTCTTCATAGTCACTGCCGTGAAAACCTCAGAGCTTACATATGTATCTCTCGTTTGGGTTCTTTACTTTCAACTTTTAATTAATCAGCTGCATCAGTGCCGCAGCTAATGGGAAAACCAACGCATGAAAGGGAGAAGTGGCTGTTCGACGCACTGTACCTACTGACGTATTCAACAAATTTGGTAGGGCGGGTCTATAAACTACTGAAACTTCCTCGGATAATTTCATTCTGGTCTACTAATAGTATATCCATGTAGGAGAACTAGTACCTTTCTGAAAGAATCAATTCGCCTGACTCTTACCGGCTTGTTAGCCGCAATCTCGCAACCTTGACCGTCGCCTCTCAAGAAACAGCACATTCTACACACAACCGCGGAAGCCCGACTCAACAGCTTAAAAAAGTCATTATTAGCTTATTTTTCTTATTTTGAAAGAATAAAAGTAGTCTTATGAGACTCTGTGAGTCTGTCTGCCCACCTTAACAAGCCGGAATAGTGGACCCACAAGAGACGGTACTTGCTACGCAACGGCTCGATAAACATGTTCCCGCGACGAAGAATACTCAGACAACAATAGAATAAATGTTGAACGTGGTACTTTCTATGCGGTCCTTGTCTCATCAAATACTCAGTATGCAGTGAAAGGAAAGTAAGGGACTCCAGTGTGGAGGAGGGGTCGAATGCCTTCACCATAGCACTCCGAGTCGTAGGAGGCGAAGAAAAGGAACACAGTGCCTGGGGGTATAATTGGGCCGCCCTGTTCCTAGGAGATATAAATACGGGAACCTGGCCCTCCAGGTTGGGAGAATCTTGAATCTGAGACAGTAAAATATGGTCATGTACGCCGCGGGACTCTGACCTGAGAATGACTGCGCTGGCGAGGATCAGCAGAAATTATAAACTACAGACCCATCCTCTCGTCAGAAAGGATGTTACAAAAGAAATAATAAAGCAAGTATTCAGTTGAAAGAAAACTGCTGGTGGTGAGTCTCAAGGGTCTTGTCGCCAAGACGAACTGATGGGAGGCAAACCGTCAGTCGTAAATTAACGCTGACTCTGAAAGTAGATTAGCTCTTGCATACATTTTACTTTACATGAAATTAAAATAGGAAATGTTAATTGATTTAATTGCCTGCTCCTACTATACTATATATTACGTACGACACTGAGAAATACAAGTCGCAAAGAGCACATCTGAAGAAATAAGAATATCTGCACTCCACACTGAACTGCACAGTTCCATTAGCTTGCAATTGTATTTTAACGATTCGATCAACGCTTTGTTAGGCAACAGATATCTAGACATGGTCCAATACGCAACAATAGATGAGGCTGTGTTTTCTATGTCGTCCAGGCCAAGCAGCGGTGGGACAACGGGGTTATGTAACCCGTTTCTAAGCAACGGCCCGGTAAACACACTCTGTGCGAGTTCTTATAAGTGAATGCAGTGAAAGAATTCGTTCAAGGGCAGTTACGAGTCAGCCGTAAGCTGGAGGAGTGAGTCCAGAAGAATTTTTAGTCCCGAGGTTCCAGAGTTGTTGAAGACGAAATAGTAAAAAGACTTCATAATGATCTGAAGCTCTAATTTCTGTGTTGAGATCCGTTGCCAGGAGACGACTAGTGAAGACTGGGAATCCTAGTGCGTGTACAACGGTGATTGGAAAATGAGAAAATCAGCGATAGCGCTATATTTATGTATGATTAAGAGAACTTGTAGCCAAGGTGATAATAAATCCAATCATTCGAGCTAGAATCCGTTATTTTCGTCAAGCGTACCACCCTACACGTGACAGTATTATTGTGCTGTCAGGCATTGTTGCAAGTTTAGCTCAAACGGTAACTTTCGGGAGATGCAGGTTTCAAAACTCACCTTGGTCATCGAGTCCCATGATGGAGTTGTATCGTAGTTGTCCTCAGTATATCCAGGCAAATGACGCGATAGAATTAAATTAGGCCACGACTGCTCCCTTCCACATCCTTTAGAGTTCGTAAACATCCTGCCATTTGACGCTTAAATTCTGAGATATTGACTGTGTCATTAAAAACCTCACACAAAAATAAATAAAATGAAACTGAGAAGTTCTTCCTTTATGCACACGAGGAAACGTGATGCAGACATGAAACACGTTTCAACATCCAACCCTCATGAAGCGGCAAAACACTTGTTGTGCACCAAAAGGGCGGGATAGCCTGTGATGTAGCAAGAGACGGACTGAAGTGTCATAAAATATCGGTATTGTACGGCTGATTATGACAGCGGAATTGCAAGTCATGTGGAAGCGCATGACTATAATTAATGGCTACAAAGACAAGTAACCGGTCCCACTAGGCACCGTCTGGTTTGGCGCGTAGCAAATCATTCACCATTGAGTGAACCAAAAAACTTTCCATCCTCAGGTCAAGGACGAGTCTGGAGCAGATCTACAAGGATCGTTGTGTAGAGACTGGCTTAAAAACCGAGTGTCCTCTCTAACAACCAAGATGGATTGTTGGACAGTCGGACGGGCAGGTTTCATCTTCACACTTGCAGAAGTGGATTCAGGGAAGGACGAGGAACTAAACAAGGTTAGGATTCTTGGAGAGAGTTAGGAGGGACCGGTAACTGGTCGAGCATTATCAGTTTGTTACGTATTTATTTTGCCTAAGATTGCAGCTAATCGTGGTCTTTCTAGGTTATATTGTAACTCTTCCGGGAGATCAAGGTCCCAGTCAGAAGTCAGTTCATTCCAGCAGCTGGTCCTGGCCCTACCTGAGTCAATTGAATTCAAGCAAGATACCCATGCATTAATATTTTAAATATAATATTATCTTGAAATGTACGCCTATGTCTTATAAGTTCTCTCTTCTCCTTCTTTCCTGCTAAAATTTCGTATCACTTTCTCATTTCCTCTATGATTTCCACACGTCCTAACTTTCTTATATTCATTAACTTATCACCCTAACTATGTTTGTTGCACAAAACAAATTATAAAGCTCCTCGTTATATAATTTTCTCAATCCTCTTGTTACTTCTATCGCCTTGTGCCAATAATATTCTTCTCAGCACCATACTCAGAAACGCTCTCATAAAAGTATCCCTATTATAAGCCAGAAAAAGCCACTTCTCACTGTCCATACTGTTCCTCGCCGTCGACTATGCCCCAAAGTGGTTTCTTCCTTTCGGATTTCAAATTTTGTAATCCACTATATTCTTGTGATACCAAACGTTTGAATTCAAAGAACTGATTCTTTGAAGAGTCATGGCACGCCCCAGCTGCAGCAAATACTGACTGATTCACTAGACGTTGAGGCACACAGTTTGCGTCCTGTTGCTGATAACTCTGATCCTTCCGTCTACGCTCCGAATGAGAAACAGGAAATAAGGATGAAAAATGGCGATCAGATTCCAGTGCCAACAATGGACGGCACAGAAGGAGAACTGAACTTGGCCACAAAACCACGAACAAAGAACACTTGCCATATCTATGACAACCGTGAAGTGAATATAACTCTCGTTCAAGGAGAAAGTGAAGACAAATCTTGAGGGAAATTTGGCGACACTTCACATTCTCGCCGCTGCTGCTAACCTGTCTGAAGCCAGAGATAAGGAGGCTGATGTCAAAGATGACAGTCAAGCAGTCCTGGCAATTGATATGCAAGAGTTCCTTCTTATTTCTGTGAGCTAACTTTATAATAGGCCGCGCCATAGCTCAAGAGGTTAGTCACTGGTTTCCCTTTGGGGCGGCCCGGGTTCGATTCAGGGTCTGATCAAGTGGGATTTGTGGTGGACAAAGTGGCGCTGGGGCAGGTTTTCTCCGAGTACTTTGGTTTCCCCTGCCAATATTCATTCCACCAATTGCTCCACAATCACCCTCACCTATCATCTGGGGCTGGTACAATAGGCCAGAAGTAGCCGCAGTACAAGGGACTTAGTCCCACCCCACTAGCGATAAAAGAACTTGATAATCCACGACTGGTAAAGTGGTCGGGCATTCTGATATGTGTACGTGGAACAGCAGTCTTTATAAACCATCTATTACGAATCTTTTTGGCAGTATGGAGTCAAATGGGACATTCTCTGATAGAAAGGCAGTAGATTAAGATCAAATTCCGATCTGTCCAGCAACATGATTGGATGCAAATTGTGAGACAGGAAAGAAAGGAATTTCCGGACCTTCTGAGATATCACGAGGTTATATTTTACACTTCTCAGAATTTATTAGAAACGCTCTTAAATCTTCAGACGAAGAAATTTAAGGATGTTGACCAGATAATCCTGTCTAAGGACTCGGCGTTTCAGCAAGGATGTACGCGCTTGGCGCTACTGTAAGAAGTCCCTAGATGAAGGCGCCGAGATCAGGAAGCTGTGTTGGAGGCAGGAACAGGCGACGACCAGCTTAAGCCCACGTTAGTCTATCACGAACTTTAGCAATTATTGAGGAAAATAATAATGATATTGTAGATCTTCTTAATTTAGTTCCTGACGTACTCAATTAATTATATAGGAACATTTTTTTGTATGAAGAAGTTGCATACTGTCTTCCAGTTGTCACTGAAGAGATGCCTTTTTTTGTTGAGATTTTACACAACCGTTTCGTTTACAAACGTAATTTCTGCTATAAGAAATCATCTTCAAGTACTAATGATTTGAAAAGGAATATATGCGAACGTTTTATGAGTAAAAGATATATGTGAAACCGAAGTACGTGTATGATTCACGACTGATATTTCTTATTATTCATAATTATGTAAAACAAGCACTTTTTTTCCTTTGGCGCTACAGCCCCAATTTGGGCCTAGGCCTACCTCCATGAAACTCTCCGTTTCACTTCGGTTTACTAGATCTTACACATATGGTAGGACTCCTTGGGCGAGTGATCAGCTCGTCGCAAGGCCTCTACCTGTAGACAAATACAGAAAAACGCACACAAACATCCATGCCCTGAGTGGGATTCGAACCCACGACCCCGGCTTCCGAGCGAGCGAAGACGGTGCATGCCTTAGACCGCTCGGCTACCGTGACAGGAAAAACAAGCACTTAGGCCCTAATTACATATATGTTCTTAAAAATTGTTTAAATAATCAGTATATCAGATTTAAGGGGACTTTCCACATCTTATTTTACTTTTTCCCTGAAAAAGTAACTTTAAGGAATTCTGAACCCTCATCCTGGCGCCGGCGATACCACTGTTCGCGTGTTTGACATTGTACCTCGTCAAGTATCAGCTGAAACAGCCGACTTACGAATTTGGTTATAAGGTAAGGAAAGGTAAAATTGTCTCTGTGCTTAAGCTCTACTCCATGAGAGAGTGGGTGTACAGCTCCAAGTTTTCTTGACCTCGGCGCTAGTTCGAGGTGAGTGGTCAGCTTCACGTCCCGGCATCTTTACCCCAGAGGAAGGAACCCCTAATAACAATTGGATGCGAGGCTGGGTAGACCCCAGAGCCAGTCTGGACTACATAAGAAGAGAAAATGGTTGGTCCTACGCAACTCGAACTCCGACCCCTTGATCGTCAAGCCTGTAGCCGATCGCTATACCGACTGAGCTATCCCGGCTGCCATTTAGTTACAAGACGACCTGGTTATGATTAAGACCATCCACGTCACAGCTGTGTCAATATTTGCTTGGGAATATAACATTTGATAGTCCGAATTGGAATCATAACGTTTTGCCAGAGTTTAAGGATATTTCTGCGGTTAAACCGTGCAGAGGAAAGCAAAGAACGAGCATCCGCGCCCTTCTCAAGTTTGCATATCTCTGCATGTCATGAATACACAACGAGCAACGCCAGATACATCATTAAGTACACATCTCAACGACCTGTGCATAGTAATACCGGCCACAGTGCGACCTCAAAGCGCGTGCATGAAGTTTCCAAGCCTTGGACCCTGGTTCCTGAATATTTTACACTCCATGAACCCCTTTCTTGGAATATCAAGACAAGGGAGCGCCATTGTAACCTTATATGTGTAATCTGTCGCTTTGTGTCCCTCTAAACACCGTCTTGATTTGTTCTATTGTCATTTAGCTAAATCCTAACACCGTGTTTCATAAATAATTCCTGTTATGCGGAAAGGAAGATCATCGAACACTTACTCTCAATTATGAAAGTGCACAGACTGCAAAAAGAATGCACATCTTAGTAATAAAGAAAGGAGGAAGCCATCCATGTGTGTGTGGGGGGGGGGGACAAACTTGAAACGGTATTTGCTTTCCCTATTTCCGTCTTCACAAGAAATCAGGCCTACGTGTCTACAGATATTACTCTACTGGGTTCACAGCGACATGTCCTCATGTCAGCATCTAGCTGTTAATTCCCGCGCCACGTATGTACGTACTAACTAACTAACTAACTACATGGAGCTGAGCCCTTCTTGAGAAGCCGCCAGTCGCTCAGCTAATCAAGAATTTCAAAATATTTTATAGAACCAGAAGATTAATTACCATGTTCACAAAATCTCTCCATTGGTCCCTATCCTGACCCAGATAAATCTAGTCTATACAACCAAATTATATTTCTCTAATATCAATTTTAATATTATCCTTCCACCTACGTCTTGGAGTTCCGAATGGTATCTTTCTTTCTGGCTTTCCCACCAAATCCCTGTATGCATTTCTGTTCTCCACATGTGTGCTACATGCCTTACCCATCTCGTCCTCCTTAACGTCGTCATTTTGTTTAGACTTTGAGAGGAACACAAATGCTATTAACAAACGTAAATGCTGCGCTGAACTAATACATACGGCTGCTAAATTTTAAAACATCTTTCCACACAATTGACGGAACGAAAGTTTTATATCTGTCATGCTTTGTATTAACAGCTAAAAGGTAAGGTAAAGCTATCCCTGTAACAAGCCGTGAAGGCCCATAGGGCTGTGAGACGTCGAGGCTCCCACTTTGTCTCTAGACAATCGGCTCACAGATGGCGGTGAGGTTGTCTGCCTTACGTGCCGTCCGCCCTTTACCTCCAAGAACATTCCAAGGATATTCCTGGTACTCATTTCTGTTAGAGGCTGTGTCGAACCCAGGGCCATAGTGCGGCTGGAAGGATTAGGTATATTGAAAAAAATCCACCTCATCGGGATTCGATCCCGCGACCTTCCGGCTTGTAGCATAGTGCCTCAACCAACTGCGCTACAACGGTCTAAAATAAATCATAAACTTCATTTTCTTGTCATTTTGTATGGGTGTATAAGATGGTTCTCGACATTAAGCGAAGATGAATATAGATCAGTATGCTAAGGTGAATATTCGTATCTAAAAGATAAATGAGAGGTTACTGGAGAAATTTGCATAGTAAGAGACTTCGTGATTCGTAATCTTCACCAAATATTTTTAGGGTTATTAAATCACGATTGATGAGATCGGCAGGGCATGCGCCAATCATGAGAGAGATGAGGAATGAATACAAACTACCACGTATAAAATCTGAGAGGAAGGTCCCACTTGGGAGACCTAGTGTTATATGGTAATATAATATTGAAATGGATCTTAAGAGATTCGTGTGTGAGTGCATGGATTTGAGTCATCTGACTCAGGACAGCGTAGAGGTGTAGCATCTAGCAGCCTGCATAGCGCATCCCAAAATCCTCAGTGTTCAAATATTTTGCCTAATCTACACATGAATATTTCCAAAAATCTGAGTGGTGAAAATGCAGGGGAAGTAGCTTAACCAGGAGCCATCCTGAGAGGGGGAGCAAACGCCACAGCGGCGTCCGTATAACACAGCGTCTCCAGTTCAACAAGTAAGAAATAGGAGAAATCTCTGGAAATCTAATACCTAAAATAAATCCAATACAATAAGCTATAGAAGGAGCAGGAAGAAAAGTCTTAAAAGAGAGGTCAAATTCCTGTCACTCTTTAACTGCACAAGGTAGAGAGAAAGAAGGTAGAGACAGACATAAAAGAAGAGCCTCTGCCTACAGATCCAGAGGTCCGGGTTCGATTCCCGGAGCTCGCAGATTTCTGAGAAGTCTGGAACGGGATCCAATCAGCCTCGTGAGAATAATTGAGGAGCTCTTTCAAGGAAATAGCGGCTCCGGTCTAGAAAACCGAGATTAACGCTTCGCTGACCACGTGACACCCTCTATCCACAAAAGTTGGCACTAACTTCGCCGACAAGCGGCGGTCGCTCAGTCGGTATAGCTCGCTTGAGGATTCAAGCCACGGAATCAGAGAAATCCTACCGTACGCATATTTTACTATAATCTGCTTTGAATAATTTTTTTCGTTAGTTTGTTTCTCTCCTCCACTGTCGCACACTGCCAACGTTACAGGAACCGGAAACTTCTTGATATATTTCGCTCCGTGCACATTTCCACGCTCCGGACACAAACCTTACCAAGTTGAGCTCGATGTAAAATAGAGGTTATATTCGACTGACAGGAATAAAAATTAAATTTACTCTGAAACACACATCTATTTATGGCTTATTTAAAAACGCTAAGAGTAGCTCAGATTACATAGGCTCGAATGGTAGGATTATCAGTGTGAATGATGAATTGGAAAGGATGTGGAAGGAAGTGGTCGTGATCTAGTTTGAAGTACGACGCAAATATTGTTCGGGAACGCTGAAAAAACCCACGGGAAACATCAGACAGGACAGCCGGCTTTCCGGTGAGATTTAAACCCGGGACCTTGCCATGAGAAGCTAGAACGCTAACTACTCCACGGCGACCTTCGATTTGTTCAACAATTCTTTCTGTACAGACAAATAGGCGAGAAATATTCAATTGAAATTCATTCAGTAGGCCCGAAATAAGTAAACAGAAATGGTCAGATATTACCTCCGTATTATGCTTTCACTCTGTTCACAGATAACATAACAGTAATCATAATTCTGAGAATACATATTCATATCACTGCGTGATATATGGCCCGTCTGCTTAGTATTTGTGAAATTCGGAGTTCGAATCTCGGCTTGGAGATGTTCTACTTCAGGCTTCTCGTATTTTCCCTCTCTCCTATAGACAGCAGCTGCAAGAAAATCATGACCGCTTTCTCCCATGGCCACTCAGAATTATCATACAATTATTATGTTTCTGAACATTAATCATCGTCTTGTTTTTATTTAAAACTCCAGACGTTTCGGAGACTAGATTCTGTCTCCGTCTTCGGGTGAAACCTACTCAGTTGGACCCAATCGATGCAGCTAGTTCCTGTCTCCGAATTACGTTCCACTCGAAAACGAAGACAGAATGTAGTCTCCGAAATGCTGTGTGTTTTAAATAAAAACAGAACGATGGATAATATCCAGAAGCATAATGATTGTATTATGTTTGACCGATTATGTGAGAAATGAAGAAGTGTTATTTAGAGTCAGTGAGCAGAGGAATATCCTACACGAAATAAGAAAACAGAAGGCTAATTGGATTGGTCATATCTTACGCGGTAACTGCCTTCTAAAAGAAGTTATTGAAGGAAAGATAGAGGGGCGGATAGAAGTGACCAGAAGACGAGGAAGAAGACGTAAGAAGATGCTGGATGACCTTGGGGACAGAAGAGGATATTTTCATTTGAAGGCGAAAGCCCTAGATCGCATCAAGTGGAGGAACTGTTTTGGAAGAGACTGTGGACCTGTCGTCTTGACAGATTACAGATGAATGAATGAATGAATACCACCGTCAGAAACTTTTAGATCATACAAACTTATCACGTATAAACACTTTATCGTTCGGTCGAACACATGAATTTGATGAAGTATTGTTACATAAATGTTAAACTTAGTCAATAGGGATCGCATGCTATTTCGGGCCCCTTAGTTGATAATGTAGTTTTTACCATGTTGCTATCGTAGTCTCAAAAGTGTCAAACCACTGGGTAAATCAGCGGACGAAAAGTTGATTACTTCATATCCTGAGAAATGAATTGCAACTTTGAATTTAAAAATTGTCATTATCTATTAAAATTATTTATCAGGATGCTCAGTACAAATTGATTTTGCATCTCGTCCTAATCGACCTTAGAGGAACAGAAAATAATTATTTCTGAAACACAACGTAACAGTCACAATTGAAATATTTGGTGCAAAGGAGGGATATTGGAAAAACATGTGAAAAAGAAATTCACTGTAATTTACAAATAATTCTATTCAAATATTTCTTTACTGTGGATAAGAAGTAGAGAGAATGACGTGAATTTTTCTAATTTCATATGAATTTAGAATTTTTTCCTGAAACTGTTTTACACGTAGTTTATTCCAATGGTACATGCTTTGGGGGAGATTGAAGTGAAATTTCAATTTTTCAAGCATTTAGGTCAGAGCTTTGAAATTACGAACAGTATATCTGTTGAATATAAGTAGAATATATGTATATGGAAGTTATTACCAATTAAAAACAAATCTGCATGTCCGAAACTAGTAACTTTTCCCACAAATTTCATTATTTTAGGCGAAAACTTATTTCTGCATCTGTGACACTATCATGAATAACAGTTGGTATGAAATTTCCTTTATATTTATTAATTTATTTTTAATAAAATGTTCTATTTAGTTAAGCATACTAGAAAAAATGCTTCAGACCCATACAAATTATCCTTTAAAACTTACTATGTAGCCTGATGGGGAAACTTAGGCCAAAGTTTGCCAAAAATCAATAAAGTAAACCCACGATAGAGAACACAAAACAGCAGAAAAAATGAGTCTAAACTTTTGCATGTATTTGTGCAGGAACACGCAGAGATTTTAAAAAGGCGACGGAATCAATACAAGAAGCTTAATATTGATACAGAATTTCACTAGGACAGTATTCTTGACTTTTACTAAAAACATAAAATCTTACCTTTCTTTCATATAAATTCCGAAATTTCACTTGTCTCCCATCAACAATCTGTATTGTCACGTGTAGGTTTAACTTATAAGACGGGTTTCGGATTGGATTTATTGACACGCTTATACCTCCACACAACTTGGAACTACAGGGAATAGAGCGCTCTCGCTGATCGACACACGTAGCAGTTCACCGTTACAAACGCACAAAGGTCCTCAGCCTGCACTACTCTTATCCAGACAATGGCTCTGTAACAGTCTCCCACATCAAATCACACAGGAAGTCTTTTTTCGCAGTTCAGTTCCCTTCTCGCAATATTCGGCAGCTGCCAATTCCGAAGACTCGACTGGCAGTCTCGAAACTCGACTCTTCACTCGTCGACTACTAGTACCGTTCTCTAATGGGTCAAAGTCCAAGTCCAAGTCACATTGCGACTGACCGTCAGTCAGTCAGTAAGTCTTGGTGTCGAGCTCCATCTGGGGCTCATGACCAGATATTTATTACTGTTTCACACTTACGATCTTGTTTTTGTGGGGCGCCCTCTCTAACGAGACGACGGGTCTGTTTTTTCTATTTGCTACTGGCCCTTGCCAGTGCAGTCTTTCTTGCGTCCGAGTCCCTTGGGACTTGCGACCATATTTTACTGTCTCAGATTTGAGACTTCCCTTTTCGTCGCCTCCTACGACTGGCAGGGTCACGGTGGAGTTATTATCTAATGGGTCCCTACTTCTGTGTCCTTTAATAACCCCTCGGCATGGACCACACAAAAAATACAGCCTCTGTTTTTAAGAAGGCGTGTTTATTGATCCGTTACCTAGCAATGGACGTCCTTCTGTTGCACGCGTACGCTTCGCAGAAATGTGTTCACTGAGTCGTTGCCTGGTAATGGATATACACGTCACAGTATTATGAAATGTGTGAATATAGTTTATTTCTTTTCAAAGGAAGGTGCAGGCAAATCTTAAGTGCTTGTTAACAACAGTAAAAAATCGACATTACACAGACTCTAACTCGATTCAATTAAGAGCAGGCTCTGTTTCGGAAATTCGTGATATAATTCAATTAAAACGCCTCTCTCTCATGATATATAAATTTACAAATTTAAATAAATAAACATAAGGACCAAATATATAATTTTATTCGTAGTTCATACGGGCGTGAAACTTTGCGTCTCATTCAAACAGCAGAACACACTGAATGTGTTTAGTACGTTATGTGAACGCGAGATGGCTGATATAACGTGGTTTCACAGAGTATCAAAGGAAACCATTAAATTTGTACGCCTCATGATGGTTGAAAACGATGGTATGGGCGTGAGATCTCTCCTTTGTACGGCTCTACAGCCCTTTGGACCTCGGCTGCTTTTTTTCAGGTTTTTGATCTTTTTACACAGTCTGCAGGACTCCTTGAACGGCGGATCTGCCCGTCGCAAGGCCGCTACCTATACACAGAATAACACAAATACAGCATAAACGCACAGACACCCATGCCTTTAGTGGGATTTGAACACACGATCCCAGTGATCGAAGTAGGTTCATGCCTTAGACCGCACGGCCACCGTCATCGACTGTGCGTCAGATGGGGAAGGTACATGCAGAATTTTGTTGAAAATCCTCAAGAGAGAAAAACAGTAGGGAAACCTAGACGTTGAGAGGACGATATTTATTCACGATTACCATAGAGAAATAAGTCGTTAAAATATATATACACTCCGTGGCCTGTAGTCCGCAAGCGAAGTATACCGACCGAGAGACCGCCACTTGTCAGGGAAGTTAGTGCCAACGTTTGCGGATAGAGTGTGTCGCGTGGTCAGCGCAACTGATCCCCAAGGCCGTTAATCTCGGTTTTCTAGACTGGAGCCGCTATTCTGGTAGCGCCGGGAATCAAACCAGGACCTCTGGATCTATAGCCAGTAACTCCGACCACTAGACAACAGAGGTGGTTATAGGTCGTGAAAATGTGAACGAAATTCACGTGGCTCTAATAATGCCCACTGGCTCATCTTTGTGAAGGTGATGATGAACATAATAAATCCAGAGGATCTGTTTATTGGCTGCCTGTTGATTGTTCGTGCACAACTGCATACCGCGCCTCTATTTGGTTCAACAGGAAATTGAATATCAGCTTTACATAAAATCGTGTTTTATCTCTGGAACACAGTAAGGTTAGGCACACAGAACTTCGCTTGAAATACATGCACACTCCAAATCAAATGCTATGGGATAATCTCTTTCTTTTTTTTTTTTTTCAAATATCTGAATTGTGTTACATGTACTTCAGCACAAAATCGATTTTTCAATTTGAATCGGACCGTAAAGCACGTGCCAAGAGGCGGATTGTGTGTATATGCGGGGTACGTTTCATCTGACATAAAAACAATAGCACCACGACACCGTAACCTTTGCTCTATTGATTGGCAGCCGAGTGGGAAATCTGTCACAGTTGGGCACTGGGTGTATAAACAATTACTCCAGATAAGAAGGATATATCAATCACACTTTAACAGATGAAATAATTGAACACTGCCTTGTGAACGACCACTGAACTACATAAGGTTCTATGCGTTCTTTACGCAACATGTACAAAATGAACACACAATCATGAGGTCGTGGGCTTTCGTCCGTCTGTGTTTTCGTTCGAATATTTCTTCTTTGTGACTACTACTCAGATTTACATTAAAATTTGTAGCGGATGTCTACAACAAGGGATGTCCAGGAAATTTAATTCTGTTTCATATTGATCAAATACAAACGTGATCTGAAGTATAGAACTCGTAAATATCTATAAATTTTCCTTGAAGAATATTTCGATACGGTGAGCGCTTACCAAAGAACACGGAAAAATATTTTCTGAACCTCGGTAGTGTTACTGCCTCTGAAACGACACTCTTGTATCTGTGACCTAACGAAACTCACAATTGTCATTCGTTGGTTTATTTTTCTGTGTTGAAGGAAAGAACGAACACAGCTGTGTACTTAAACAGTGATTAGTTTTTATGAAAAAAGTGAATTCTAGGTTAGTGTTATTCAATCCATAGGCTTTAGTTCAGTAACTAACAAATTAAGTAACTCAATGGATGGGTTTTAACTCAGTAATTAGCAAACCAATTAACTACACGGGTGGGTATTATCTCGGTAAATAACAAACTACCGTAATTAACTACATGGGTGGGTTTTAGCTCAGTAACAAACTAACTAAATGGATTGGCTTTAACTCAGTAACTAACAAACTAATTAAGTACATGGACGGATTTTAACTCATTAACATAGTAACTCCATAGATGGGCTTTAACTCAGTAACTAAGAAACTAAGCAACTCTATGGGCGGGCATTAACGCAATAACTGACAAAGTAAGCCCATGGATGGGCTTTAACTCAGTAACTAACAAACTAAGTAACTACCTGGAACAGAGTTCTTCTCGAGAATAAAAAAGCCTCTAAGTTACTCAAGAAGTTCTTCTGACTTTGTTAAACTCTTACTGGGTTCACAAGAGCCTGCCTCTTGTCTCTGTCCTGAGCCAACTGAATTCAGTGCACATGCTCGCAACCATTTTCTCAAGATCCTTTTTAATATTGTTCTTCCATCTACGCCTACGTCTCCGAAGTGATTTCGTGACGCTTTCTGAAAAAATCCCGTACCGGTTCCATTTCTCATCTTCATCGTGTGTGTTACATGCCCTACCCATCTCATCCCCAGATATTTTATTATTCTAATAATAACACTATGCCGGTCACGGTAGCCGAGCGGTCTAAGGCATGTACTGTCTTCGCTCGGTCGGAAGCCGGGATCGTGGGTTCGAATCCCACTCAGGGCATGGATGTTTGTGTGCGTTTTTCTGTGTTTGTGTACAGGTAGAGGCCTTGCGACAAGCTGATCACCCGCCCAAGGAGTCCTACCGTATGTCTAAGATCTAGTAAACCGAAGTGAAACGGAGAGTTTCATGGAGGCAGGCCTAGGCCCAAATGAGGGCTGTAGCGCCAATGAAAAAAAATAACACTATCTGGGGAAGAGAGTAAGACATAAATCTCCACATTTTCAAATTTTCTCCAGCCTCCTGTCACTTTCTCCTTCTTAGGTTCAAAAACTCGTCTCAGTACCCTATTCTCAAATACAATCTATGGTCTTCCTTCATTGCGAGAGACCTGGTTTCATACTCTTTAAGAACCATTAGGCAATACTGTAGCTTTGTGTATTTAATCTCTATGTTCATGCATCGGTTGTACACGAGATATAAATTGCGTTAGCATTTGCGGGTTTTTTATAATGCCGTCAGAAAAATATGTACACGGTTTTGATAGGATAACCTAAAGGAAATAAATCACTAGGAAGATCCAGGCATGGACAGGAGCATAATAAATGGATTGTAAGGAAACAGGAGAGGGGCGTGTTGACTTGATTCCCCTCTTTCGGGATAGGGAACAGTGTGAACATAGCAACGAACCTTCGGTTTTCAGATAATGCTGGAAGTTACTTTAGTAGCTCCTCAAAAAGGACTGAGCCCCACAGGATTAGTTAGTTGTCTTTAGAAGAATTTGTGACTTACATAGTTCCTGTAAACAGATTAAAGTATTAAAAGTTAGACCATGTAAGTTCTTCCAGCAAAGTTGCTGAATAAAATTACTAACTTGGTGGACATCATCCATCGCCCCATATTTGCATTTGAAACAATTGGACTGGACCCTGGCTCCGATCTCAGGCAAATGGCCTACTCAGTTGGACCCAATCGATAGAGCTAGTCCCTGCCTCTGGACCTTGTTAAACGTTGCTGCAAGCTGATATAATGCATTATAATACAAAGATATCTAACAAATTTCTCGAAACTGTTTAAAAGTTGAAGTACATGGAGACGACAGTAAAAATAAAAATAATATTCACGACGGGAAACCGAAATTCAGGGAATATTTGTTACTACAACTGTAATTTCGGAATCTCTTGTCTTCCTTCCTTTTATCTAAAACGTAAAAAATAAAATATAAAAAACTACAACTTTATCAGTTGTTTTGTATGGATGTGAAAATGTGTCTCTTACTATAAAGGAAGGACATAGATCGAGGGTATCTTAGAAAAGGGTGCTGAGGAGAATATTTGAACCAAAGACGAATGAAGTGGAGGCCGAAGAAGCCTGCGTAACAGGGAGCCTCATGATTTCTATTTTTCGACATATTTAATTAGGGTGATAATGTCAAGGAGGAAGGCAGGGACTGGCCATGACAGTGATGAGAAATATGTAAAAAAACGTAGACGGAAACCGTGAAACGAAGGAACCACCTAAAAGTAAAAGGGGGTATAATATTGTGGGATATTTGCTCAAAGCAAGGACTGTGGATTCAGAGAAGCAGCCATTGCTAAGTAACGGCTGTGTAACAGGCAATAATGGAGTAGTTGTTGGAAGCGGCGTTTTCTGTGCGGTATGTGCAAAGGCTATATAACGAGAGCGAGCTTTGAGATGGCGGTTAGAAGAGTAGGAGATTGATGTGAGATGGTCTCCAACCAGCCAGTAGGTGAGCCCGGGAGCAGGGGCACGTCCTCTGGTGAAGACACAGTAGTCTGAGAAGACTTTGTACGTGGTGTAATGAACTGAGCAGTGAGTGAACTAGTGAGAGCGCTATAGTTACTTATGTTTACGATCTTTAGGTGTTCAATAAATCCAGTTACCAATCCAAACCCCGTGAATTGATGATTTCATATTTGATTATGAAGAAATAAAGTGTGAGGATTTGAAATGAATAAGGCCCAGAAGTGTGCCCTTGTGAAAACACAAATTTCAAATTAATCTTCAGCCTCCAAGAAGGTCGGGAAGAGTCTAGAATGGTTGAATCGCTGTCACTTTCTCAAGACGGTATTTCTTTCAATAGAGTTAGTAAGTTAATACAGTAGTTAATTCTTCACCGCGTCAGTTGGTTGGTTAGTTAGCCTGGTTTGTAGTTCCTTAGCTGGTTAGTTAATTAATTAGTTGTTACTTATTTGTTAGTTCTGCGCTGTTCTCAAAGAACCTTGGCCGCATTGACGACAGATGTCCATTCTTTGCTTTTGCCCCTTATTTCCGTCTCTTCAATTTCAACTCCCGTAAATCGTCTGTATCTTCCAACCATCTCAATCTGAGTCTTCCAACTTCTTCCCAAAATTTTCTATCCGGCATCTGTCATTTGGTTTCTTAATAAATATTGCTTTACGAGATGGGATCTTTATCCCCATGTCCAACCCCATCCTGGAGGGTCAGGAGCTCCCTTTCAGTTTGTTGCTAGCCTTTAACCTGCCTGTAGCATGGGTGACGAGGCCAGGAGCTTAGGCCCTCGCCAGCACAGTTCTCAAGGTTATCAGGACACGCAAATTTCCCCACCATATTCAGGCAACAGGTCTGGGAGAGGAGTTAGTTAGGTAGTTGTTCACTTTGTTGGTTGGTTAGTTAGGAAGTTTGTTTCAATCTTTAGAGCACTGTGGTATTAATGGGTCATATTGGTGACCTTTGCAACAATACTGTTTTCAAAAACCGTTTCTTGTATGCAGGGATTTTCTTTTATGTAAGAGTGAAGGAAGTGAGTGAAGATAAATGACAAAAGAGGGGAACTGGAAACATCGCCCTGGAGCCATTTGCCCTGCGCATTTCGAACAGATAACCTCGTGGTGGGGACATTATGGGAAACGATTCTGAAACTCAATTGAAGAACAAATCGTTAAAGAAGGAGAAGAATACGAAAAGATCAATGCCATTCGCTTCCTTATGTAATGTTCAGGTCTGTAACGTTCTGTGAAGTAGCCACAAATAAATAAGATACAAAAATACAGAAGTGTATTGGTATTTCAGGATTTTCTTTTCATATTTCTACAAAAGAAGCGCAGCGTTACAGATTTCAGATGTTGAAAGAAATTGAAGAATGTGGGATTCCGTGATGTTTCCTTTGCGACATAGGAGATGACTTCAGTATCATGTAACGGTAAATTATTTCAGAATAGAATTAAAAAAAAACTAATGGTAAGTGCCAACAGTCTTGACAATTGCAGCGAATTGCTTCCAGATTAAAGCACCTTATTCTCATCTTGAAAGCTGACACAAAAAATGAAGAGGTATCGTAGTGTCTAAAGTCTTCATGCATTTCCTTACACTACTCGTACATTCAGTTTTAGGCTTAATGGAGTATAATTTCGTCGGATTTAAATAATGAACAAAAATACGTAATTCAGGTTAAAGTTATTCATTACATTCTGCAGAGGTGTCCTCTCGGCGGTAGTCATATTCCTTACTGGTGCCTTTTTATCCAACATAAATAAAAGTAAAAGTAAACGTGAAGCTGGTCTTGTAACAGGCCATGGAGGCCCATAGGGTTGTGAGACGTCGAAGTTCCCACATTTTCTAGATAATCCGCTCACAGATGGCAGTGAGGTTATCAGCCTTACGCGCCGACCTCCCTTTACCTCCCAGGATGATTCCTGGTACTCAGTTCTGTTAGAGGCTGAGTCTATCCCAGGGCTATAGTGTGGCTACAAGGATTAGATAAATTGTAAGAATTCAATTATCTCATCGGGACTCGAACCCGCGACCCTCCGGCTTGTAGCACAGTGCCTCAATCAACTACACTACCGCAAGACCCGTACAACATAAATATGTGGAATAAACATATTACCAAAAATTGGAAAATAACAAGTATTACAATATTAAAAATTTGTCTTCATTTACTTCCACAATTTGTATTTAACCCCCGATGGTATTACTTGTCGATAAACCGTAATACCTGAGTATCGACGCGCAGGGTTCCGCAGTAAATTTTATGAGGTAATGGAATTTTATTGCTCTCCATATAAAGTTCGTGGCAATGGAGGTTGGTTGCTCGCTTTGGATTATTGGCTATTCACGTATTTCCTTATAAATTCCATCAAGAATCTTGATAGAGTTCACTTTACCGATATACTTGATATAATAAAAGAGAGTGTGAAATCGCCATCCAAGTATATCTAATTTATTTCCATTTACTGGTCACAGACCAGTACTTCACCTTATAGGAACCAAAGGAGAGATGTTGCACAGTATGACAATGTTGACAACGTAAAGAAGAGGGGCATGAGACTAACAGCACAAGCCGTTGGCAGTCAGATGACCTACGAACTGACAACACTGCTTTCAACAACCACTCATATCAGTGAATTGTAATGTAACATCAAGTTTAACTTTACAGAATTTTATGACTCAAGATATTTTAAATCTTTAAATTTACTGTGACGCATATGACCATTTCTAGGCAACGCCCTCAACATACACGCTGCCAACAATATAGCAGCGGTGTTTTCTGCTGTCCGCGTAGCGACAGTTGATATGCAACGCACGATATAGGTAAAACGCTAGGTAAAACACCCACTGCAACAATACAAAAGCTGTGTTTTCTGTGTTGCGTGATCCGTGCCGCGACCATATAAAGGAGACGGTTTGAAGAACAAGACCTAAACTGTCAAACAGTAATAAATATCTGGTCATGAGCCTCAGATTCGACTCAACACCAAGATTGACTGACTGACTGACTGACTGACTGACCCTCATTCGCAATGTGACTTCGACTTTGAATAGTCAGAGGATTAGATTTCCCCTGTGTGGAGGCGGTGTCGAATATCTCCACCGTGACCCTGCGAGTATTAGGAGGCGACGAAAAAGGAAGTCTCAACTCTGAGACAGTGATATATGGTCGTGAGTGCCAAGGGACTCGGACCTGAGAAAGACTGCGCTGGCAAGCACCGGCAACATATACAAAAGACAGATCCGTCCTCTAGTCAGAGAGGGCGCCCACAAAAACAAGACCGTAACTGTCAAACAGTAATGACACCAAGACCTACTGACTGATTGACTGTCAGTCGCAATGTGACTTTGACTTGATTAGTCACAGAACCAAAAGTGGGAATACAGCACAATGAGAATGGAAGAGTTGTCGGGGGGAGAGAGTCACGGGAAGTTAGTAGTTGAAGAAGAATAAGAAGTCAGCCTGTGTAGGCTTAGTGTGTGATTAGAAGATTTAGTCATAGTGAGACTGTTTTAATTCCGTTATCAGGATACGACTAGTGAAAATTGAGAATCCTAGTGCGTGTGTAACGGTGAACTGTAAAAAGGTAAAGTTGTCCCTGTGCTAAACTAATTAGGCACAACGCCATGAAGGCATATGGGTGGGGGGAGTGGATGTATAGATCCACATTTTCTTTACCTTTGCACTAGTTGGAGGTGAGCGGTCAGCTTCAGGCCCTTGCCGCCATAACCCCGGTACTCACTGGGTAGGAGGTGGATGGGCCCCAGAGAGAATATTCTTGATCCTACCGACATGTTATACAGTCATATTCAAAATATACACGTAAATCCATATTAAAAAAAAAACTGTTCAGCACCTAAGCATAATCAATACATCTGATAATGATCCAATAAGGGTTGAAACATGTCGTGTTTTAAGACGTTAATATAAATAATCTATATATTTTTATGCGAAATTATTATGTCGATGGGTGTAAAGAGTACAGAAATCAAAATTTTATTCACGATGAACTTAAGAGGATATTAATTCTCACGATTCGGTTCAGAATATTTCACCATCTTATCATCTCAAATAAAAACACATAAATTGAATGTTACCTATTGTTTTGTATACGTACGAGTATAGATAGGCAAGGTAAAGTTGTCCTTGTACTTAACTAATTAAGCATTGCACGATGAAGGCGTATAGAGGAGTGATTGTATAGACCCACGTTTTCTTGACCACGTCATTAGTTGGAGGTGAGTGGTCAGGTTCACGACCCGTCCGCGTTACCCCCAGGGAAAGAGCGCCCGATACCCACTGGATAGGAGGTTGAGTGGACCCCAGAGTCTCTCTGAACGACATGGAAAGTGAAAATTCTTGACCCCATCGGTACTCGAACTCCGGTTCCTCGTTCGTACAGCTAATCCCTATACCGACTGCGCTATCCCGACTCACTGAGTGTAGACAAAAACTGGCTTTATCTAAAGAAATCGGCAGAACATATGCATGATCCTCTTGCTTCAAGACAAAGAATGAACAACTGTAGCTTCCCAAATGCCGTATATCATTCGGATCCAGAAAACCTTTGTCAAAACGAAATAATCTCGTAACAATATGAATCTTGTACACCACCCTGATAACTACAAGTACCATCTGCTTTAACATCCTGAAAGTCTGAATTCTGCCACACAATACTACACGTATTCGATTCGTATAAATCTCTTTATAAACAACAGCTATCTCTCTACTTCTCCTTAACCACTCGGTCTTTGCAACAGAGCCACATCGTGTTTTCTGTGAGACATGAACGTTACGCTTAAAAATGCTTAATCATTGTCACGAACCTTTACAGCCATGAAACTGTCTTGTATATATGCCGTTTCAAAATTAAGATTGGCAGCCACGGAACATTAAATATTTAAATTCGGCCAAAGCAGACAGGCTCAGGAGCTGATGTCCCGGTTTGCTCACGCCTATAACGCATAACAAAGTTAAGTTACTAGCCTGTAGCATTTCTAATCTGGTTATCCGCGAACTTTGTTCGGCGTAGAAACGTGGATAATCATGGCATTATACTCACTGACCCGTTAGTCTCTTATACCATATTCCCTCAGCTACAACCACGCGTTTAACATAGCTGCCAACTGTTTACTGGTTGCTGGGAACCTCATCAACTAGATAGAGATCAGTGCTTATGCGCCAGAAGTTACAGCTGAAGGCACACGGCATTATCTGTGCAATGCAGACAATATGAGTTCCTAACACAGGGAATAAACAAGGATTTGGGAAATGCAGATATGATGCAAATGGTAGTTAGGTTTATACAATTTCCAAAATTCGCAGAGTTTCAGTCTATGTTTAAACTCAATTTATTAACGAGTCTCAACAAAAATATTCTTATATGGGCACTTAACTTTCTTCCACACAAGTATAACTTATATGAAACTATGCTCTCCTCCTAGTTCTGTATAAAATTTTAGCCAGCATAGCCATCCAATTATAACCTGAAGTGAACATATTGTCACGTGAATGAGTGGTTATCGACGGGTTTTTGGATTGGATATTGGATTTATTGACCACTTACAAGTCGTAACTACAAATAACTATGATACTCTCGCTGATTTCCACACATTACAAATCGCTACAGCACACGCTAAATCTTTTCCAGCCTGCAGTGTCTTCGTTAGACTTTTCCTGGTAATGGCTTCTAACAATGGCTATTCATCTGCTTCCGTGCTCAAGTCCTCTCTGAACGGCGGCTCTCTTCCAGCTGCCTCTGTTACAACTGACTAACTCCCAGGCTGGCGGCCATTCCACACCAACCTCCTAGTCTTCTCTTCACATGCTGACTTTCAACTAACAACTTAACTTTACTGCAGACCCCCGCACAGAACTGACTCGGATGCCTCAACTGTCTGTCTTGCTTGTAACTCCTCGACACGGCCGCCGTAGACAACACCTTCCTCGTATGCGTATCCATTGTGGCGGGAACGTGTATACCTAACCGTTTCCAAGCAGCGACCGTCTATTCTTATTAGAGATCTGCTGCCTAGCAACGTGTGTCGTTCCGATGTCTGTTTTGTTGTCCGTGCCTAAAAACGAATGCTGTTACACAGCCGTTACCTAGCAGTGACTGTTTTTCTGGCTCAACAGTTCTTGCCTTCAGCAAATATGTCACAATAATACAATATATAAATACCATTGTATTGTTGTGTTGCGACGGATTTGAATAAAGAATTGTATATAATAACATAAGAGGATTCACGAAATGAAAAAAATAATTTTGGAGATCTAAGTGTAGGTAAGAAGATAATATTAAAATAAATTCTTTAGAAGTGGATGCGGACTGATTAATCTGGTTCTAGTTAGGGAGCAGTGTGGGATCTTGTTAACTCGATAATGAATATTCCGGTTCTATTCCTTGACTAGATCTGCGACTATTAGCTGCTCAAGGACCCTGTTCCATGAGGAAAGTTATATGGCGTAGGCCTGTGGTCATCTGATTCTGGACGAGCTGTTTCGAAAGACGATGTAAAGGTTACAACCTATAGGCACTAAAGCACTTTATTCTTATACTTCATACGTGACAAAATACTTTGAAGAAATAGAATTACCATTCGCCTGATGATAGTTCAATTAAACCGAAACCTGTACTGATTCTTGGTTTGTATGCGGACATTTTTCCAAATGCCCGTTATATAGCATGAACACCTTCAGTCTGAAAATCCTCGTGAGAATGTGAGGAGTACTGCTAAGTGGTGACTCTGTAAACAGCGGCCGATGTTAGCTAATTCCACCATAAGACACGCACGCAACAACAGAGGAGCTATTCTTTCTGTTGGTCCATGCCGTGAGATTACAAGCGGGACGAACTTCCGTCGGGAAGTCAGTAACCCAAGTGGAGGTGAGATCGAAGTCGTAGGCCACGAAAAGGGAACCCATTGCCTGGGAGTATAACCGGGCAACCGTGTTCCTGGGGGATATAAATACGGGGATCTTGACCTCCATGTTGAGGGAGTCTCGAATCTGAGACAGCAAAAAGTATGGTCGTCAGTCCCGAGGGACTCGACACCTGAGAATGACTGCGCTGGCGAGACCAGCAGCAATAGTAAACGACAGACCGATCCTCTCGTAAGAGAGGAAGTTACATAAGGACTATAACTGCAAGTGTTGCAGTTGGAAAATAAAATTAGTGGTCGCGAGTCTCAAGGGCTTGTTGCCGAGACGAACTGATTGGCGGTAAATCGCCAGTCGTAAAGTAACTCTGAGCTTAGTTCAGTTGTGAAACGGTGGCCAGTCGGCAATAACGTGAGCGCGGAGGTTGAAGAACCTCCACTGTTAGAAGTCGTTAGCAGGAAACGACTTGTGGAGATCACCGATAGGGCTGTATTACTTGCAGTTACGAATTGAGTGTATAAGTGCAATAAATTCAATCATCCAATCTAAATCCCATCTAATAGTAAAGTGACAGTACTATACAGTTGGCCCAAAAGTCACTTAACCTAAATTTTTTTCGTAATAACAGGAATATTCTGATTCAAACCAGCCACGCAATTTGCGGAACAGTACCACGGCGCTTTGACTTGTGGAGCCCTGAGCAGGTAGAATCTCATTTCGAGCAATTTCTTTAAATTAAATAAGTAAAATACATTTTTAACTTAATTTAATGTACATTTTACTAACCAGTTGATCGACTTTTGTGCCACTCTGTATTCTTTAACATTACGTAATTCAGTAGTTTGCCGACGTTTCGGAGAAACGTACTGTTTCCTTTTTCGGGGTCTAACTGTACGCAAAGCAAGAAAATGTAAAAAGAATGGTACACAGCATCTTGATGGTTTCTTGCTTGGCTTACTCTTACACCCGGCCGCGCCATAGCTCAAGCGGTTAGTCGCTGGCTTCCCACCGCGGCGGCCCGGGTTCGATCCCGGGTGTGGTCAAGTGGGATTTGTGGTGGACAAAGTGGCGCTGGGGCAGGTTTTCTCCGAATACTTCGGTTTCCCTTGCCAATCTTCATTCCACCAATTGCTCCATAATCACCCTCACCTATCATCTGGGGCTGGTACAATAGGTCAGAAGTGGCCGCAGTACAAGGGACTCAGTCTCAGTCTCACCCCACTAGCAATAAAAAAAATAATAGATAGTGGTCTTGGTAGTAGAAATCCTGGGTAAATTAAGTTACAGAACCCATAAATATATGTATAATCTGTTAAGAGAAATTTGCATAAAACTGGATGGTACCTAGCTAATCACAACAGCAATAACAATAATACTACTACTACTACTACTACTACTACTACTACTACTACTACTAATAATAATAATAATAATAATAAATGCTATCCCTGTAACAGGCCGTGAAGGCCTATAGGGTTGTGGTCAGTCGAAGCTCCCACATTTTGTCTAGACCATCGGCTCACAGATGGCGGTAAGGTTGTCAGCCTTACACGCCGGCCGCGCTTTACTATCCAGGAAAATTCCTGGTACTCATTTCTGTTAGAGGCTGAATCGACCCCAGGGCCATAGCGCGGCTGGAAGGATTAGGTCAATTGAAAAAAATCCACTTCATCGGGACTCGAACCCCCGACATTCCGGCTTATAGCATAGTGCTTCAACCACCTACGCTACCGCGTGCACCCCAGTCTTATGCCATGAGAAAAACATGAAAATATTATATAGCAATAAATTTAAAACTACATTAAATCGAATCTTGGAATTGCTGTATCAATAATACAGGTAACAATAATAATAATAATAACAAAATAAGTGTGTGCCATTGAGCGTTATGAATCTCTTCGCCTTCTCATCTTCAAGTTGTCCACTTAGTTTACAACATACTGCAGAGAACAGGCCACAGGCATTATGAGTAACATTAGTAACGAAGAGGCAAATTTTTCACGTTACTTCCCAAAGATGCATTTACCAGTTCTCATTGTAATCGTGGTTTGGTATTTTAATTCGACCCGTTCCAGTCTTGGTTTTCAATTTACACGATTCTGCATCTAAGTAAACAATTCATAGCGCGCTGAATTCCCGTAGACTACACAGGAAGACACTATGTTGGGAAAAGAAACACTTACGAAATGATCTGTCCGAGAGTTCAGACTGAAGACTGGGATGTAGGTCACACGTATTCTTCAGGGACTTGAACGTGATCATTAATTTTGCCTCTAGTGTTCTGGTCGCCCTTACGCTCTCAGAGTAAGTTTCTTCGGAAACTATTCTGTAAGGTCGTAAAAAACTTCGAAGTCATACTGATTCTGAAAGCTCGTAACATTTTACAAGTCCAGCTATCACCAGTCTCGTCTTCCACTGGATCCTGAAGCTATTCCGTTGTATTTCGCAGAAAGTTTAGGCAAAGAGTTCAGTATGAGATCGTAAAGTTATAACATAAAACATTCATGCTGTTCTCTATCCTTTAGTGACGATGTTAAGAAGGTCCCATGTATTGAAATCTGAATTGCGTGAAAATTCTTAACTATAAACAAAAAGGACTTTCATTTTACAGAAGATTACTTGCCCAACTTGACTTTTTGTGCACAGAATACCTCTTTTCTTTAGAGCTATCCCTGACAGCGACTGCAGACCTTGGACTTCCAGCATGTCTATACTTTTAAATGTCACCACAGTTTTGGGAATAACAATGAAAGAGTTTGAGAAGAAATTGCAAGAACACATGCCTTAAGGGACAGAAATTAACAGGATGATAGGGGGAAAATGCTCAGTGAGGATCTTCATAATTCATATGTATCACAAAATATTACTAGGATAATCATATTAAAAAGGATGCAAGAGGACGGTCATGTAGCTCATATGAGAAAATTACTTATAGCTGGGAAATGAACCTTCAGGTTTGATTAGTTGATTGTCAGCTTCTCAACGACTTTGATCCATACTATCATATTGACTTTACTCCATGACCTACGTCTATCTGCCCTTTATTAGACACTCAGAAATTGTAAGTATTGTTACTCAATACTGAGTTTCTCACAGCATCTAAGCCCCAAACTGTACCACACAAAATATTAATCGCCTGCAAGACACTTGCATAAAGCTTTGGCGTACGAGAGATTTGAAATCCTCAAAGTGGAAACTATTACTGCGCTCTGAGTTGTCGCTATACCGAATTCATATTGTTAACTAACAATGATCACGAATTATTAGTCTGAAACTGAAACCTAACAGTAGATTTCACACAGCTCTTACATTTCACAATAATTACCATAATAAAGTTCCATATTTTTCAAAGAGTCTTTGTTAATAATAATTAATTAATCATAATAAATGTAAGGACCCTATACTAAGTAATGCTCCCATTTCAAAATTCGCAGGCCACTATGTAGGTATCATTTATAGTTATGCCTAAGTGACACTCTGTAAATATGTATGGGAACGTGAAGTTGTAATTAACGGGAAGGTTTTGCTGCTGACACAACAATATTTAATTAAATAAAACAAAAGTAACTCTTTAACAATTGGTTTATTTCAGTGGCTATTATATCAGGTCATTCTACAAATTCGTCTGTAGTTAACTGAATGACCAATATGGATCAATATTTGTGCAATACATAACAGTCATATAGTACACTCTTACATATGCCATAAAATTAAAATTAATGTGCATTACAAAAATGCTGCCCAAAAAACTTTAGTATTAAGGAAGTTATGCCCTTGAAATACAACAAAAAGTTGTGTTACGTAGAACACATCCTTGTTAAACAGTACTATGCCCGAGGGTGCATTGTGATATGTAAATATTAGTATATACATGTATAAAGATTAGTGTGGTATTCTAGTTCTTCCATATAACTTCTATGATATGTCACTGTGTAAGTATTATTACTCTGCAGTAAGGTGTGTCCTTACTACACGGGCATTTTATGTTTCTTCTGTTCAAACCTTGTTTTATTGAATTAAATATTGTTGTGTCAACGGCCAAACCTTTGCTCATTAATTATAACACACAACATTATGCATACACCGAAGAAAATTAAGTTATAATTTCACACATTCACCTCAGCTCCAGGTAAAGGTGCATAATAAACTCATGCTATGGCCAATGTACTCTGCAGAATAAGCCCCAAATACAGATTTGGTGTAGAAAACTTGGTGGGCCCCAGATCTGTATGGGATGTGGTGGCAAAGAGGAAAAGACTCTTTCTGAGAGGAATAAAATTCTGGCTGTCCAGCTGTAGCCAGTCACTTTATCAACCGAGCTACTTGATGCGACAGGATATGATGGTCATACAAAGTTTAATGACAGTCTAGTTGGTTCAAAAGTTATTAAAGGGGGGAAGAAATACATGCATGATTCTTTGGAAACAAGGAAAGCAATGAAGCAAGTGAAATGAGTTGATTTTATGAATCCAAAGCTCAGAATTGCAGGATTCAATTTCTTTTACATGATGGGATTGTTAAGAGCATGTGTTAAAGAACAATGAGAATGAATCAATACAATGGACAATGAGTGGAAAAATAGTTCACAAGCAGGACCACTTAATGTAATGCAGGACATGAGGAAAGTATAATCCTAGGCGACTCCTTTTGCTTTGCTTTTTTTTTTTTAACAAAATACCATATTTAACACCAAACAAAATTTATTTATACTAACAAAAACAAAAATGGATGAGAAAGCATGAAGTTCGGCAACAAACTAGCCACCTACTTTCTTTGGTATGACACAACTTAGAAAGAGTCACCTCCAACAGTTTGTCTGTTCTTGCATGTGTATTCATTGCTGTGGTAACGTTTATACTGAACCACTGCCTAGCACCAAGAGAGGGATATGCATACAGACATACAGACTGGTGGGAGGGATATGTGAAGTGCACCGTTGAGATTGGCTTAGTTGGCATGATATTCATACCAAGTTTCACAAAGATTAGTTCAGTCACACACACAGATAGCATGGTGATCACATAGACCTATTTTTATTTTTTAAAATATAGAAAGTGAGCTAAAAATTAAAAATGTACAATCTGAAAATCATCTGTGGAAACCAAGTTGACCACTTTTCCACTTCGTTATTGCAGGATATTCCAAAAATGTCTGCAGGATGCTGGCATAAGTCTGGGGGAGGTAAGGCATTAACGTACAATAGAAGGTTTTGCTGTCGTAGCGGCTTAACTTTAGTTTAGATTGGTCATTATTATTGCAGGGTACGTATTATTTAAACAGTTTTTCAAGTCAAACCATAAAATGTAATAATTTTGAATTGTTCAAGAAAACAAAAAATAATGAACTAACTAAAATATTTTCATGTAATCAACAAAATACAGAAAATTAAAATTTTCAATTTGTCAGTTTCAGCTCATTATTTGAATTTAAGAACATATTTTTTTGTTTGACTTTGCTGACTCAAGGAATCCTTTTTCTTAAGCACAAATGCATACATGTTCTTAACAGCATATTTATAATTCAGCTTTACTGCAACTTCAATTTTTAGTAAGTTTATGCTGCTCTTATCAGGTTCATTTCTCCAGCAGCAGTGCATAATTGACAAAATTCGCTCCACATAGATCTGCACACAGGAACTGATCATACGAATGAGTATAATCATGCAAAATTTGGAAGTCCACAGTCTGCTGCCAGAATTATTTCACATCATTTGTCACAAACAGAAAGTTCACTTTGATTTGAAATTCCGAAAAAAGGCAAGTATAAGTTTTATTACATAAAATTCTTCCATGTTGAAAGACGTTAAGTCTAAAACTGCAACAGCTTCTTTGAAGTCAGAATAAGTTGGTTCCTTTTCCAGCGATAAACACTGGATTTTATACAGGCAGTTGTCACAGATATCAAACCACTTTTCGAAATATTTGAGAGGTTTTGTCATCGAATGCAAGGAAGTCTTTTGTAACAGAAATATGGATTTTTCATCATGTTTTAATATATCCTCTGTCTCTTCACCAATAAATGTGTCTTCTTTTCTATGGCTCAATTTGTTTCTCAATTTTCCATCAGCGGATACAAATCTAGTGTTGTATACTGTCATATTCTAGTACGTATTCGAGAAAGACACAGCATGCTGGTATTGCACAGACTTCCAAATAGTTCCAAATCTGGCGAGGACAATCATCTTCTCTTAGTGATAGGAAAGATTGTTTAATGGCAGGAAAACATTTAGTAAGCCTTTCAATTGTATGGTATAAAATTAGTCACTTAGTTCCCACATGACCCAATAAATTCTCATAGTCAAACATAGTTTTTAGTTCTTCAGTGTGTTTTGCAGAAGAAAAATGATTAATCATCTTTATAATAAGACTTTTACTATCAGTCTGTAGTTTCTGACCAGCTTATTTGATACAGTTGTGCAAGATTTGTGCCAGAAAATTAGCAGGTTGAATGTTTGTGTTTTGTACTTTTATCTTCTGGAAAACTGAATTTTGTTTCGCAAAATGAAAACTAGCATTGGCTCCAGAGTAAGAGAAAATATTATCAGTGCTTAATAAATTTTCCAGGAGTATCTTTTTAATTTGTTGAGGCATCCCAGCTGATTTTGTCTGAGTCATAATAAAAATCTAGGGCTTCGTTTTCTACACCATGTTTTCGCGGTCATTACTTTAATGCAATTGGGAACAGTTTGGTATGGCCATGGTTTGAAGCAATTCTTACCACAGAATAAACAGGAAGAATGTCAGCTATCCTTCAAGCATGTTCAAATTTAATGTATTTATGATTTCGTTCACAGAAGTTGGTGCTAAAATTGTATTTACAATCATGTCAGATTTTGTATCGCCACTGTATATTATATTCTATTTTATATTTTATCATTAAATATAGAAGCATTTAATTTAATTCCACAGTCGAGCAATCTGCAAGAATGCTCATGCTGTACACCATGATAATTTGAATCAGCTCACCATCCATAAGTTTATCGACATTACTGTCTTGGTTAGTTGTTATAAGGGTAGATAATTGCTTTTGACCGAACTGACTATGGAGTTTTTGGTGCTGTGTTCCAGAAGCAATCTTCTTATATCATTTTCTCCCCCATGAGATATAGAACATAACTTACTGCATATCTTCCACAGTGCCCTTGAGTTATTGTCAGGTATTTGTTCCAAACATGCATATTTTACTAACCATTAATTGGTGAAAAAGCACATTCCCTTAGGTGCAAAAAACATATGATCTTGAAAAAGGCCATTTATGTCCATTTTTCACCTAATTCCGCTTCACTTACTCATGGAGCTGAGCCCTTCTTGAGAAGCTGCCAACTGTGCAGCCACTCAAGGATTTCCCAGCATTTTATGGAACCTGAAGGTTCATTACCCTGTTCACAAGAGCTCTCCCCTGGTCCACATACTGAACCAGATCAATCCAGTCAATACCATCACACTGTATCTCTCTAAGATCCATTTTATTATTGTCCAACCATCTCCATCTTGGTCTTCCCTCTTGTCTCCTTCTTTCCGGCTTTCCCACCAATATCCTATATGCATTCTGCATCTCCTCCATTCGTGCTACATGCCATGCCTATCTCATCCTCCTGATTTTATCATTCTGTTTATACTTGAAGAAGAGTACAAGTTATGAAGCTCCTCATTATGCAGATTTCTCCAACCTCCTGTCACTTCATCTCTTCTTGGTCCAAATATGCTCAGCACCCTGTTCTAAAAACACCCTCAGTCTACGTTCCTCCCTTAAAATCAGAGACCAGGTTTCACACCTATACAGAACCACAGGCAAAATTATAGTTTCGTATATTCTAAATTTGTTTTCTTAGACAGCAGATGAGAAGACAAAAGGTTCTGAACTGAATGATAGCAAGCATTACCTCAGTTCAATCTACTCTTGAGTATGAGTACGAGTATGAGTATGAGGGGTGAGCCATAAAAACCGGCCCTCCCACGGCGACCTTCAATGATCGATTGTGCTTCCCCTTTGGATTAACCCTTTATTAATCCTGCACTTCGAATGAAATGTAGGACTGTATTTATGGGGACACCATAGAAGTCACTTGGTTCCATGAAGAATTTATCCAGGTGGCAAAATCTCAATTACTCTATAGCCCCACAATCACACAAGATGTGTGTGGCTGATTCATCTTCTTGTAGGCACCTTTCACAGGTTGGGTAATCTGTCAGTACCAGTTTGGAAAAGTGCCCTTTTAGGTGGCAGTGTCCAGTAAGTAATCCTACCACCCACCTTAATTGGTCTCTGTTTAATTTAACAGGTCCCTCGTTCTTCTGGCAGAGAGTCCTGATATAAATCCTTTTGCCTGTTTGATGAGTCAAGTTGCAGATTTCTTGTGTTTTCTGTGATTTCTTTTAGTCTGGTCCCTGATCGCTTTCTTGGCAACTCCAATTGAGATGCCATACGCTGGTTCAGGTCCTATGAATGGATGCTCAGATCCTGTTCTTGCCAGCTGATCTGCAATTTTATTCCCAGCAATACCCTCATGGCCTGGCACCCATATCAGCTGAACTCTGTTATGTCTGCCCAGTTGTATGAGGGATTTCAATCTGTTTTTAAATTCCTCCTAAATCGGGTTTTGATTTGTTATAGTCGTTCCCAAATATATGAACTGTGCCACATTTTCAAAACATCTGTTACCTATATTTATGTCATGATTTTGTCCTGCATTTTGGTGATGAGACAGCAACATATTCTAGTTTTCTGTGTTTACTTCTAAACAATCTCCTTACTAGCATTAATTAAAGTGTGTGTGTTTCTCATTATGGTATCTATATTATTACCCAGTAGATTCACATCATCAGCATAGACCAACAGCTGTTCCTTCCCATTTAATTTAAGTCCTACCTGGTTCTCCTGGACCTCTCTAATGGCAGATTCTAAAGTAAAGTTGAAAAGGAGTGGCGATTCTGGGTAGGAAAATTTTCAGACAAATGTTTACCTATAGGGACATTACCATACATTTCATTTAAACACATTTTAATCAGCCTGATTAGTTTCATGTGTATCCAAACTCTATCAAAATATTGTACAATACTTCCCTCCTAACTGAATCATAGGCTTTCCTCAAGTCCATGAATAGCTGATGTACTGTCTCATTGTACTCCCATATTTTTTCCCCCAGTATCTGACAAAAGCGAAAGATCTGATCAGTAGCTGATATGTTACGTCAAAACTCACACTGACTTTCCTCATGATTTCATCTATATATGGACTTAACCTTGAGAGAAGAATATTGGATAAAGTTTTGTACAGAGTTGATAGCAGTGATATCCCCCATAATTACTACAGTCAGTTTTATTACTCTTCTTGTGACCTGGTACAATAATAGACTCCTTCCAATGATCAGGAAATTCTTACTTATTCCAAATATAATTAACGTGTTTATTGATCTTAGAACATAATATTTAACCTCCTGCTTGAATCAGTTCTGCCAGAACTAGATCACTACCTGGCGATTTATAACTTTTCAATTTTGTATTAGCTATTTCAACCTCAAGAGGGTTGGGATCAGGTACTAATGGCTCAGCTGTATGAATTTCTGTCTGCCTAACAGCACTGACCCTATGTACATTCAATAACTGAGAGAAGTAGTTCTTCCACCCATTCAAAATGTTGTGGGAATCTACAAGCAGACCACCATTCTCATCTTTCACTAAATTACTTCTACGTTGGTAACCCCTCTTGATGTAATTTATTCCTCTATACAGGTCTCTAAGTTTCTTGTTCATTGCAAGCTCATCAATTCAATTTTCAGATATTCCATCTCCTTTCTTTCCTGAAATGCCTGCTGGTTTTACATCTTATATTGTTCAGATTATCCCCATTTATTTTGCTTGGATCATGTAACCATTACAATTTGGCTTGTTTCCTTTCATTCATTCATTCATTCATTTATTGTATATTCCATAAATCCATATACATAGATATAGAACCAGTCACATAATCAATATAGTATAATACAAATATAAATATATATGTACAGTTTATAATCATTAAAATAGATAAAAAAAAATGTGTTAAATTTATATCAAAAAAACAGTCTTACATCACTATACAAAAAACTATGCAATATTAAAATTATTTATGCTATTATCCTTATTTCTAGGCAAATTTGTTACTAAAGAATTCATCACATGTATAAAAAGAGTTCTGCAATAAAAATGTTGTCAACTGAATTTTAAAATTTTTCAAGTCATTAGACATTGGTCTAATAATTCTGAACCTCCTTCATTGAACCATGTCTTATGCTTCTTTAGTTCATAATAACCTAGACTCTCTTTGGCAGATATTTGGTATTCCCTCTAATAGTTTCCCAAGCTTTATTAACTTCCACCTCAGTGTCTTAAGTTTTCCAAAGCTGCGAACCTATTTGAGATTTCAACATGATACTGCTCCTTACCCTCTATGTCGTTGAATTTTCTGAGATTGAACCTCTCCATAAGAACTCTGTGTGTTGTTTGCTTACTCACTGCCAGTCGTTTCCTAACCTTTGACCACCAGGTAGTATTCAGTATCACAACCTGCTACTCTGAATGACTGGACATCAGATATACTTGAATACTGTCTTCTGTCTATAAAATACAGCCAATTTGATTGTCTCCCCATCAGGTGATGTTCAAATATATCTATGAATGTTATGATGTGGTAACATTGTACTTTTTACCATAAGATTTTCTGATGTGCTGAAGTTTACTACTCTAACTCCATTATCATTACTAATTTCGTGCAAACACTTATTCCCAATTGTTGGTTTTAAAATATCTTCCATACCTACTTTGGCACTGAAATCTCCTAAGTAAATTTTCAAATGGTACTTTGGGAATTTATCAAATTCATGTTCTAGTTCTTCATAGATCCTGTCCTATATATCATTAATTTTATCTCTGTTGGGGCATGATCATTCAGGATGATAATACACCAGCAACCTTTTAGTATTATGTATGACATCATATCATTAACAAACTCTACCTTCTTAACTGCTGATACGATTCTCTTATGTATAAAAAAAATCTGTATCTAATTCATGATCTTCATTCCCATTTTCCTAAAAAAATGTATATTCAACTGCAAGATGCCTCAGACCTGGACAGATTTCTTGGATACATGACCTAAGTGAAAGAAAATGGATATGAGATTTGGTTTGGTGGAAGAAATCTCAAAATATAGGGTAGATTTAGTGGGAGTACTGAATCATAATTAAACTTAATGGATTCATATTACTTATGTGTTTTCTTCATGTTTGCTTTTTGTATGAAGGTATGAAATATAAATATTTCTGTTACAATTACAATACCCATGTAATAATATGACAGAAATATTTATATTTCAGACCACCACATAAAAAGTGAAAATGAGGAATATTTGTATTTAATATAAATCTGATATGAGAAAAGAAAATACACATATCTTAAAAGCACCTGGTTCTACCATCTCATCAAGTAGAACAACCATTACACAGGACCCAAGCCTAAATGATGAAATAAAATAAAACAAATGTGAATAAAGATAACAAAACTGCCATAATAACAATGATAATAATTAACCAACTTTGTCTAATTTTAACTAGTTTAAACTATCTTTTGATTATCTATTTAATTATTATATTAATTATCTTTATTCACTTGGAAAGAGACTGCCATAGCTCAACAACAACACAGCCATGAAACGCTGATATGCCAACATCATGAAACCATACTGAGGTCTCTGTCCACTGCTGCAACAGCAAGCACACAGTGGTGAGTTAGCAAACTTTATTGTCAGGCCAAGAATTTTCTATACTGCAGGGACTCTTTGGTATTTGTGGAACACTAGTAAGAAAAGACTATTTGACTGATAGGAAAAAGAAAGCTCTGCCCTGCAGCTGTCATGTTCCAGTTGCTGTGGGACCATGCCTGCAGTCATTCCAAACATAGGGGTAACTCAAACTGCTGAGTAAAACATGTAAAATTGTTTTCATATCGTTTTAATAATGTAATGTTTCCATCAATAATATGTTGATTGATTGAAGAATCACTTTTGCTTCTTGTGCTTAGATCGATGTTACTTGTATGTAGTGAATTGCTGATGTGTTGTCTAATTGTTTCATTATCAATACATTTCTTTTACAAAACATCTTATATTAGGGAAATTGTTTACTATCATATACTCAAGAAAATTGTATATATATATATATATATATATATATATATTGTTGTCAAGTTGCTAATGTGTGTTACTCTGCTGATATAAAATGCAATAAATATGCAGGTACTTTCTACATTCATACTGTGACTACTCATTGTCAACAAATATCTGCATAAAGTAATAACAGTGAATATCCATTGAAGCACTGTTGATGGTTGTCTGAAATGAACCTTCCTTCTGTATATTAAAGGCAAAAATAGAGTTGCCCATGTGTTTAATTTGGCTCCATGCCCTGATGATATGTGTGGGAGTGCGTCTGTAGCTCTACAGTTTGTAAGTAGTGCTAAACTGCACAGCTGAACAAATGTATTCCTTTGGAAGGGCCTTCAGAGTCTGTTGGCATCTACTGCTCATCAAATGAAAGAAGTCTTGAAGCAAGCCTCCACAAATTATGAGTGCAAGATAACCACAGAGTTTAAATTTTCAGAACGAAAGTAGAATTTTATTCTACAGTATTGTTCCTTACACATGACCTGTCAGAGATGATGAGAAAAATAATTGTTTTCTTCCATCCTTCCATACTCCTTCTCCAAGGTACTGACTTATTGGGCATACTGTCATTCCTGTCCCTTCATCTTGGAACAAACAGAAGATTGTTCGTCTTTTTTCCCAATTTGGCAATGATGTGTTGGGCTTTCCCAACTTGTGAAGGGATTTGACTTTTGTTTATCTGTCTGCTAGGGAGCTTGTGCAGAGAAATTTCCAGTGCAACTTCAGGAACTTGTTGTTGTTTGTGGTGGCTGCTTACATAAAACAGCTGTAGGTTCTGGGACAGAAACACACATCAAATTCAGGACAGATTCCTTGTGGGGCAGGCTATATGATAAAACTATTCCTCCACTAAAATGACTTTTTCTATGCTACATCATGCCATATATGGTGGAAACTTTATAGACTTCCTTCTCATGAAATTCTTCATATCAACTTTTTCGAAAACTGTAAGTATGTCTTTTTCCATGTATCATGGAACTACCTCAAATGCCACAAATGTAAAATTACTGTATTTTAAGTTGAAATGAAACATGTTATGAACTGTAGATTCATGACACAACAGGAAAGACTAACAGATGGTACAAAACTGATCCATATTCTTCAGTTTTCTTGTACTGTCAATATCTGAGGAGTATTTGAATATATGCTTTTTCGCACTCTGTACTTCCATACTGAAATAACAAGAGTAGATTTTTGAAAGGTAGTTGGGATGAAACATGTTATGAAATCTTGGTTCATGACACAACAGAGAAGACTAACAGACAGTACAAAACTGATACCTAATCTTCAGTTTTCCTGTACTGTTAATATCTAAGGAACATTTGAATATAAGCATCTTGTTAACGTTCTGGCACTCTGTAATTCTATATTGAAGCCAAAAGAGTAGATCTTTGAAAGGTAGTTCAAAAAGATGGAACATTTCTTGTGTTTAGCATGATTTATGATGCACAGTTGGGATGAAACAGTTTTTTGTGCATATCTGACACCCCTATACATAATTCAAAGAAGGAAGGTACGCAAGGTAACAAATTTCCTGGGGTTTCATCTCCAAGAGGAACAACTTTTGTAGATGTCATATTCTATATAAAAATCAGCATTTAGGAGAAACATCTGAATAGGTGGGCAGATGGACACTTGATATATGTGTGTGTGTGGCTGTGCCTGAGAAGGAAGATCTGCACTGCAAATACAGAATTTATTTTTGTTATACATACCCTCCTTGGTGTCTCCACCTTATTGTGGTCACGGGGTTTGAGTATGCCAAGGACCTTGAGAGCTATACCAGTGGTAGCGTAGCTACTGGCAGGGCCTCCCTTGCTTGACAGGTCAAAGGGTAGGCATCAGACGAAGAGAGAGACCAAAAACCAAAAACTGATGCCGGAAGCAGCGTCTTCAGCAGCGACTTGAAGCACAGAGCAAATGATACTCGAGATGGTTCAAGTTTGTATAGCAACAGGCATGACCAGAGTGGTCTGAATGGCTGTTGTACTGCGATGTGGAAAGCAAATGGAAAAACTACCACATTATCACTTTTCCTGGATAGTCTCTTTCCAAAAACAGGAGAAAGCTCTAGATCGCATTAAGTGGAGGAACTGTTTTGGAAGCGACTGTGGACCTGTCAGATTACTGACAGATTACTGACAGACACAGATACATCATGACATCATCTAGAGTGAATAATTGCTTTTATGATTACCATAACATTCAAAGTTCATCCACTCATTTTTAGTACAATCTGATTTATTGTCTTTCTAGTCAAGGAAAAGGCTTTGATTTGAACCTGTGCATTTGCAAGCAACATAGACATTATTCTTTGGTTGGTCTCTTGAGGACGAACATCTTACAGCTAGCATTTTTCCTATGATATACTCTTTGTGACAAACACGTAGGCTCCTTGAACATAGGCACAATCTCAAAAGAGGGTCTTCTAGAAAAATCAAAATTGGCCCAACATGTATTCATCAGATACTGGAGAAAAAATGTGGGAGTACAATGAGACAGTACATCAGCTAACCATAAACATCAAGAAAGCCTATGATTCAGTTAGGAGGAAAGTATTTTACAGTATTCTGATAGAGTTTGGGGTACCCATGAAACTAGTCAGGCTGATTAAAATGTCTTTAAAAGAAATGTATGGTAATGTCCATATAGGTAAACACTTGTCTGATAATATTCCTATCCAGAATGGTCTAAAACAAGGAGATACTTTATTCCCATTGCTTTTCAACTTTGCTTTAGAATACATCATTAGGAAGGTCCAAGGAAAACACACAGTCTGAAATTAAATGGGACACATCAGCTGTTGGTCTATGCTGATGATGTGAATTTACTGGGCGATAATATAGATACCATAAAGAGAAACACACAAACCTTAAAGGATGCTGGTAAGGAGGTTGGCCTAGAAGCAAACACAAAGAAAATTAAGTATATGTTGCTATCTCATCACCAAAATGCAGGGCAAAGTCATGACATGAAGATAAGTAACATATTTTCTGCAAATGTAGCACAGTTCAGATATTTGGGAACGATGATAACAAATCAAAACCCAATTTAGGAGGAAATTAAGAGCAGACTGAACTCAGGTAATGCTTGCTACCGTTCAGTTCAGAACCTTTTGTCTTCTCATCTGTTGTCTAAGAACAGAAATTTAGAATATATAAAACTATAATTTTGCCTGTGGTTCTATATGGGTGTGAAACCTGATCTCTGATTTTAAGGGAGGAACAAAGACTGAGGGTGTTTTTAGAACAGGTTGATGAAAAGAATATTTGGACTGAGAAGAGATGAAGTCACAGGAGGTTGGAGGAAACTGCATAATGAGGAGCTTCATAACTTGTACTCTTTTCCAAGTATAAATAGAATGATAAAATCAAGGAGAATGAGATAGGCAGGGCATGTAGTCTGAATGGGGAAGATGAGGAATGCATATAGGATATTGGTGGGGAAACTGGAAGAAAGGAGACCACAGGGAAGAACAAGAGGGAGGTGGTTGGACAATATTAAAATGGTTCTTAGAGAGATATGATGTGATTGTATTGATTGGATTGATCTGGCTCAGTATACGGACCAGGGAAGAGCTCTTGTGAACATGGTAATGAACCTTCAGGTTCCATGAAATGCTGGGAAATCCTTGAGTGGCTGCACAGTTGGCAGCTTCTCAAGATAGGCGATGAGCGAGTAACTATGGTGGATGCAGTTTGCTGTTTCCTCTGTGCTGAATTACTGAGTGAGATTGCCAGAGCTCCAAAGTACAAATCCTCAACACTGAGTAGGATTTTAGTTGCCAGCAAACTACTTTCAGCCAACAGTGGCAAAAAGCAACCAATTTTTTCCCCTGCTAGAGTATATTCACAAATGAGGTTCTGGTTACTGAGTCATGGCAATATAACCATTACAAATGGTGTGGAGGAACTGCCACTACCCGATTCCAGTTCACATGACTATCAGCAATTGCTGTGGAATAGGTTACTGTAGTTTTTTAATAATGATATGTGGGTATCACAATGTGTTTGAGGACAAAGTGGTTTCAGAGTGAAAGCCTTTGGGAAACACTGTTCTGAATATGTTACACTTCAGCAGAAAGTGTTCATACAACACCTAATAAATGATACTGTAATCCTTCTCATTACTAGTCTCTGGTGGATGAGTGCAGGCACAGTAATTCCTGTGCTGTGCAGTGCTGAATCAATTTCTGAGTCAAGGTATCACATGCAGGATTTGCAGGAACACATACAAGAATGTAAGATCCTGTCGTTCTTGCATTCACGTACAATAAATTAAAAGCCGAGCACAGGAATCAGGTAACCTACCTTGATGATGATCATAAAGGGGGAGGAGGATATGGTGGTGATGATGATCTATAGGTGAGAAGATGAAAATTGGTTTGTTTGTTTGAATATCATTTATTAATCTGTCATCAGCAGCACATTTCAATTTAATTAATATGAGCATCTTATTGAGAACTTTGGCATATCATTGGTGTATATTTTTGGGTATATTTCTCATGGATTCTCTAGAATTATGCAATTTTCTACCTCCTTTCTTATTATTATTTACTTACTTCCAATTTATTTATTTATTTGTTTATCTGTTATTAACAGTAAAGGTAAATTTGTTCCTGAGCTCAACTAATTAAGCACTACTCCAAGAAGATATATGGGGGAGTGGATATATAGATACATGTTTTCTTGACCTCAGGACTAGCTGCAAGTGAGTGGTCAGTGTCCTGACCCTGCTGCTTTACTCCCGGAGAAAGGGACCCCACTACCCACCAGATAGGAAGATGGCTGGGCTCCAGGGCTGTTCTGGATGACATGGAGAAAAGAAAATTCTTGACCATACTGGGACGTGAACTCCAAACCCTAAGTCATCCAGCTTGTAGCCAGCCACTACTCTGATTGCGCTATCCCAGCTCCCTATTATTATCAACAGTGTACTCTAAGACAGTGGTTCTCAACCTCTGTGAGACTGTGACCTGGTAAATTCTTCTTTCTACAAGAAGAGAGCCTTGTATGATTGATCCCAGGGCCCAGTACTGGGCTGCAGACCGGTGGTTGAGAAACACTGCTAATTTCCACTGCTTAGAGATATTTAGTGTCATTTCATGTACACCTGTCTTCTCTGTGTGGGCTGTGTACAGACTGAAAGATGATTGAACAAAGAGAAAAGAAAGTTCATGACTAAGAGAAGGGAAAAGGAAGGGGGAGATAAAGAGAAAAGTAAGAGGAGGAGGAGGAAGAAGTGAAGGACCAGGAGGAAGAGAATAAGTTAACTTTTGAGGCTCTATCAGTGTCTACAAACAATGAAGTATTTTTGGATGATCTGCCATGTAAATATGGAACACAACTCATGAAATCTTAGTACTTCAGAATGCAGTATTATTCTGAGAAGACTCACAGCAACAAAAACTTGAAGACAATGGTGGTTAGCAAAATGTGGATATACTGAATATATATAATCAGTAAAAAGTATTTTGCCATGCTGATTATCAACGTATTCATCAGGTGGAGATCCTGGATTATATGCAGCCATGTTGAGGTAGCCACTACTATTAGCTGGGCTGTCTCTGTAGGTCCCTGGTTCCTCATTGGTGGGAACTGCTTCAATTCATTCATTCATTTATTGTATATTCCATAAATCCATATACACAGATATAGAACCAGTCAAATAGTTAATATAGTACAATACAATTATAAATATATATGTACAGCTTATAATCATTATAATAGATAAAAACATGTGTTAACAACCTGGAAACACACAAGCCTTGTAATATCCTCAGGTCCTGTCTGCTTTAAATACTTACAAACTCTGTAGCTAAAAGTCACACAATATTCTCAGGCAACTGCACTTAACAGACCTGCCACATTACCAACATAACAGACTGGTCTGTGGTTTTAGTACAGTAGTGTGACAAACAAGAACCAATAAAGCACATCTAATATGTGGCAAGAGAGGTTTCAGGCAGAGAACGTACGGCTCTACAGATATTGTGCTCTTAATATCACACTCAGGTAATTCAAATTCATAATGCAACATAGTGTAATTCAGCTCATGGATCACTGTGCTTGGCTCCTGTGTACATGCCCAAACAATCCAACTCCACTCAGGACATATTTCTTGCTTGTAATTCTTATTATATTAAAAAAAAAGTTTTAATTTCATCTGTGATCATTCCTGATGAGGTCATTGGATTTCTACAAATGACCTAATCCTTCCAGCCACACTATGGCCCTGGGGTTCACTCAGCCTCTAATAGAAATGAGTACCAGGAATTAATTACATAATTTTCCTGGGGAGCAAAGCGCGGCCGGCGCGCAAGGCTGACAGCCTTACCGACATCTTTGAGCCAACTGTCTAGATAATGTGGGACCCTCAACATCTCACAATCCTATGGGGCTTCATGGCCTGGTACAGGGATAGTTTTAATTTACTTTTACTTTACATCTGTACTTTACATCTGTGATCATGGATGATAACATATGGTACATCTGTAACAACAAAACATCTTCGTTTAGCACTATTCAGACATTCACACATAAACAGGAACAAACAGGAGGAATCTTACACCACCCCAGTACTTTCAAACAGCAGTCAATATGCGAATAATAACCATATTTTTCGTTATTATGCAAGTGAGAATTATAATTAAAACCGAAAGTGATCAAAGTATCTGTTTTTGAGACTTATGATTCCATGAACACAACTCACCGGGCTTGTTGTAGTGTGACAATACCAGGGTTTCTCAAGGATATGTCAACACATCTCTTATAATCATCATCCTCATGCTTCTGGAAGCATTCAGTGAATGAAACATACATACTTCAGTCATCAGTTTCTCTTCAGTGATGTTGGATACCTCCATCTGCCCAGGTTCCCCCGGTCTCTTTCAGCCTCCTCCAGTCTCTTATGTGTCGCGTTTAAAGCAGGTTTCCTGCCCTTGTTCTCACACCCTTCTCTTTGCACACATTCATGAGAACAAAATTAAGGTATCACCACGTTTGTTCAAGCTGTTTATTTCTACAACATATCAAAGGCACTATTTAGGGTTTGTGCCAGAAGCTGATATGCCTTTTGAAAATCACTGTAGAACATTGAAAATAGGCCAGATACTGGGTTAGAGAAGTGACAACTGCTTTGCTTCTTGTCCACTTATTTTAAATTATTATTTCAATAATTCTTCCCGTACCATGACACCAGCTTATAATAAGCATGTATGTGCATGCAAAAGAAAAAGGTAAAAGTAAAATCGACCCTGTGTTCAACTAATTAGGCATTATGACATGAAGACAAATGGGGGAGTGGAGAATTACATCCTTGCATCCTTAACCTTCGCACTAGTTGGAGGTGAATGGTCAGCTTCAAGGCCTGGATGCTCTAGCCCTGGGGAAAGAGCCCCAGTGCCCACTGAATGGGAGGCTAGGCTGGCCACAGCACTGGTATGGATGATGAAAAGAGGAGAAAAATATTGCTTCTACCAGTACTTGAACTCTGACCCCACAGTCATCCAGTCTGTAGCCAGTCACTATACCGACTGTACTATCTTGGCTCCCACAAACATGCATGCATACACATAAAACGACCATCATTCACATATGTATGAGTATACCGAAAGTGAAATTTCAGCTGAAATATTCTACTTGTCGGAAGATGGGTGCCCTCATGAGGTCGGGAACAAAACTATGAGAAGACATGTCAGGGATATACCTATTTTTTTTCAGAATGAGACCTGTCAAGGACGTGCCTTTTTGTATTTCAGAATGAAAAGACCACTCAAAGATAAGCCTGTTTTAACTCAGAATCATGACCTGTTTTTGTCCCATAATGACCACTGTCATTCTTTGCTGTAAACAGCTTAATAGAATTTAATATAATGCACAAAACTTCAACAGATACATTCCAAGTTGTACCCTGCAAGATGACATTTTAAGCTGGAATAAATGTTCCAGATAATATTGGCAGATGTTTACTGAATTGGTGGAGACTGACTGAAACACAGTAATGTAAAAGTTATTGTTTTAAAATATATAGTGTGTCCACAAAGTCCAGTCGGGGTTTTGAAAAATTTGCGCTCAAACAAGTTAAGCTCGCCATATGCGGTTTACAGCAGATTATATTGAAACTCTGGAAGTTATTTACTAACCTCAGTAGACCTCAATGTGGATTCCCTTGGTGTCATGGAGAACGTCCAGGCGATATTCGAGCTCTTACCATGTTCTGTGGAACATGTCCGCTGGAATAGCTGAGATCGCATTCCTGATATGGGTCTTCAGGTCATCAAGTCCATTAACTGGTGTTCGGAACACACTGCTCTTGATATAACCCCACAGGGAAGAATCCAGTGGTGTTATGTCTGGTGAACTTGGAGGCCAAGGCATTGGACCATCTCTGCTGATCCATCTCTGGGAAATGTCCTGTCTAGGAACGCAGATTTTTGTGTGTGTGTGTGTGTGTGTATGTGTGTGTGTGTGTGTGTACAAACATACAATATAATTTGACTTAAAAATTAAAAGTAATGATATTCCTGTCACTGGCTGTGGAGGCCTATAGGGTCATGAGATGTTGAGGGTCCCACATTTTCTAGACAATCGACTCAAAGATGATGGCAAGGTTGTCAGCCTTACGCGCCGTCAGCCCTTTACCCCCAAGAATATTCCAAAAATATTCCTGACACTCATTTCTGTTAGAGGCTGAACTGATCCCAGGGCCATAGTGCGGCTGGAAGTATTAAGTCAATTGAAAAAGAATCCAATGACCTTATCAGGACTTGAACCCGTGACCTACTGGCTTGTAGCATAGTGCCTCAACCAACTATGCTACATCATGCCCCTGATAATTTGACGTATGACAAGGTAAATTCTAATGTAAGGCAATAATAATATATTTAGTACTTTACATACAGAATATTTGATATTTGGTTACAATTAAAATTTTTTTATATAAATCAAAACTTACCTGTTCAGCCATATTTATATTTGTCTGAAAAGCTGTGGTGACAGTGCTCCTAGGTCTTGTAATCAATTGTGAAAAAATCAAACAGCCATATTAGCAAAGTGATATTACTGACATGCTGATATTTCAATCCAGTTGTCCTCCTGTTCAATAACAGTGAACTAGAAAATAATGATGTTAAATTCTGGAGGTCTACACTTTACATAAGAAGCACAGGTCATTTAAATGATGGATACTGGCTATCAATCTCATTAGAAATGAGAATTGAGTTATGTTTTCCCAAAGTCATTGAACTGTGCCACTGATATAAATCATCATGCTACAGAAAGTAAATTTAAATCTGAAGGCAAGTCACATGTGTATCATGTAAACAAGCTCACAAGTTGAAGTTCCTATGAAGTTCACATGAAATATTCTTTATACATTGAAATGTTTTTTACCTCATATTGATTCTTCACTGCTTTTACTTCACTTTCTTTTTCAGACTTCAGTGTTATGATTTCTCTATCTTTCTCCATCAGCATTTCTTTCTACTGTTGTATTTTAGCGTCCTATTGCACTGATTCTCATCCATGATATGAATGTAATGGCCATCTTGTAGTGCACTCAATTTCGCATGTCACTTCACTACATGTTTCAGCAACATTGTGCCTTCCTCAGGCACATTACAAAGCTCGCAGCCAAAAAGGAAGGACACATCACAAGACACAGTACACAAAAAATATAGGAAAAACGACTCCCATGGTGGAAGAATCATACAATACCCGAGTTTGAATTAAGATGCATAAAATGAATAATCTCAACAAGTTTTAGTGTATACCAATTTTATTATAGTTGATGAAGAATGTACATTTTAATAATTTTATGAAAGACACAAGATGGCAAGCAATGCAATAGCTTAGCATAAATAAAGCACCTGAGGATGGCACAATGTTGCCGAAACATGTAGTGAAGTGACATGTGAAATTGAGTGCACTACAAGACGGCCATTACATACATATCATGGATTTCTTTCTACTTCTTGTGATCAAGATCTCATTATGTTTGTACTGACATGTCCCTGTCTGGAGTTCTGCATGCCTGTAACATAACACAGTACATTCACATTACCAATGGCAGTATTACTGGCACAGCTATAGTGAAGAAATTCTGAAGTTCACTGTTACATAACCAGAAAGTAATGAAGTTAAAATATTTTAGCAACAAAAAGCAAAAACCATTTCAGCAAAGTTGCATATTTCTGAAATATGTCTCTTGTGCATAATATCATTCTCCCCTTATGTTTATGTGTTCCTAGGGATCTATCTCTCTGCCCCAGCACCACAGTGAACCACAATGAAACTTGGGACCTTTACTGACAATCTAGCTTCCAACTGTCTAAAATGTGGACAGGCATCTTTCCGCAAATAGTAGCACTGTGTAATACAGGGGCCCATGGCTTGAGCGTTCTCAACACAGTTCTGCGAGCTGCATAAAGACTTAAAATCTGAGGAATACCTGGCTCCCTTTGAAGTCCCTATTGTAGTACTATCACCTGTAGTTTAGGAATTACTCATATAAAGGTAATAATTTGAATTTAAAATGTTCAGATATCCAGAACCATGCGGGCTCTTGTGAACACAGATTCCATAACAAGAAAAGAATTTCTTCAGTAGCTGTGTGACCATCAGCCCCTCAAGAAGGATTCTGCTGCATGTAGTTGCTTGGCTTTATACAACACACTTCTTCAGTAACTGCATGACAAACTCCCACTGGAGGTGTTATTCAGTAAAATCTTTAACACTGTTCCATTCCATTTCCATCCATAATTCATAAAGATCACTTAATCTCCTAATGAATGCCATTCATATTTTCCTTTTGTAGTTAGAATTATGGCTTACATGTAGACATAGTCACATTGACAAGGATACTCATGTGGGAATCTTGGATAAAGCAACACTAACCCAAAAGTTATTGCCTAAGGAAAGAAATGTTATATATCTATTTCATCAACAATCCATATTCAAAACAAAGAAGACACTACTGCATCAACATTTGCTTTTATTATGTTTATTAGAGACGCAACATGTTTTGTGCCTTTCACGGGTCATCATCAGGCATACAATGCACCAGTCTGAGCTGTTGAGTTGCAATCAATTGTCATTTTATTCATCAAATAATGATTCTTATTGTCTTGAAATTAATTCAAATGTAAGTGTATAACAAATCTTGGACAAAATTTAAAGCTAAAAGCCTTACATAAAAATTGTATTTAAAATTACAGAAGTAAAGATAAGAAATTAAAAGATTAAAACAAGAGAACAAAGATTAAGATTTCATACATCTAATAAAATGAGAAAATAAGTTATAGTTTTTGTAATGGTTATCTGCCATAGTCAGTAAATATGCAGCAATTCCTCTGTATCTTACACTTTAGAGATTTCAGTTCACAGAGCAAGTTTATCTGAATTTGGATACAGTTCAAATCAAACACAGTGATATAAAGGAAACAGACATCCTTCCTTGAATATTGCACAACTTCTCATGATAACACAATCTAGTGCTATGACCCATTTTGAGAGTTGCACCATGTAATATAAAACTTGAAAGTACATATAACTACTGAAGAATTTAAGATTAAAAAGTCTGCTTCGGTATTCGTTTTATACGATTTTGTTTCTTGTGTTCTGAGACAGAATATCCCTCTTACGGTTGGAAAAGAACTGAACATGACTATCTCCAACATGTGCTGAATACTTTAAGAAGAAAGTGCTCAGTGATTCTAGAAGTCAGTGTCTCCTTTAATTAGAAACCATTCACAGATGGCCCCTCTGTGTTATTAATAGATGCAGGTCTTACTGCCATACTTCTTTATGGCCTTCATTAATTCTACTTGTAATCTGTTCTTCTAGATACCCGATTCAGCCTGTGTAACCTGCACCTGACCTGAGGCAAAAGGTTACACCACAACACATATGAAGTATACATCAAGATACAATAGTAGCATTCATAACCAAGTGCTGATTTATAAGATTGGACTCGGGTGTAACTAACTACCAAAGAACTGGTCAAAATTCTCACTCTCAGCCAATCATAATGAACATGTCAAAGCTAACATAACTTGTACAGTTTGAGAAAGTCACAAAGTTAACCGTTTTCTCTAGACCATTCAAAAACTTCAGTTTCATGCTTGTAGAAGTGCAGGCACTAACCTAAATATTTATTTTTAAATATAGTAAAATTCAATGTACATACATTTTTTGTTATCTGCTCATCGTATATATACGCTTCAACCCCCGCTTCGTGTAACTGAATCTCGCTTTTGTGTAATACTCCTTGAAGCATCTGAGAAAACACAGTCCCAAGTCATATATCTTGCGCTTCAACTGCCTTTCAATTTCTTCTCACAGAAAACTGAATGCACTCTGCATATCAGCTGCGATACACGCGTTTGTTTGCAACCATAGAAAGGGCAATATTCTTAATTCTGTATTTCAGCACCCTGTTGCAAATCTTTAATCAAACATCCACAAAAGCCAGCTACACTGAACGAGATACGAGAAACCATCAAAGCGTCGTGTTCAGCCATCACACAGGACACACTGACAGCCATGGTTCGCTCAGCACTTCGGCGGCATCGACGCTGTTTAGCCGCTGATGGTGGTCACTTCGAACACATACAATGACCCTCTCTCTCCGCGCAAGAATTGTAACTACATGTCATTCTGTTCCAAAGATATTGACTATCAAAGAGTAAGTACATTTTTTGGACCCCCTGAATGTATCCACAGCCCGTCAATAATGCAACAATTGTCTATTCACCATTTAAGACTTAACACAACATGTTTCGGCCAGAGACGACCATCTTCATGTGTCTCAATGCGTCCAAACTATTACACTGCTCTTATGCGCGCTAAAACCGAGCATTGCAGTCCACTTAAAAATAACGTAAATAATTAATTAAAATTCATTAAAATTTCTATTATTTTTTTTCCCCCGTAAAATCCTATTCCACCTCATAAGGGGCGTCGTTCACTTGGAGCTATGTGATATTCCAGACAGTTTGTTTTTCTCTTTGTGAGGCCGTTGTTGTGTTATGTCTGCTATCTGCAACATGCCCTTGCTTGTGTACACTCTAGCAGTACGTAACCCTCGCTTCTGCTTTGCCGTCTGAGTACAGTCGTACTTCGTGTTGCGATCCTATTACGTTACCTCCCATTCAAAATTTCGGATTTAAAACTCAAGATACTCCAATTTTTTAATTACGCAATATTTTAATGATTTTTAGGGAGCTCGAATTGTAACTGCCAGTGATCCACGATAAAATAGTAATTAACTTACTTGTTTGTATTATACTTAACAGTTTAAGTGTTTAATAGTGTTACTTTATGTCCCTTTTGTATTTTATAATGTAATGTGATTCTAAATTATTGTCGGAGTGACAGCGATGACTTGTCTGGACATGCTACATGCTCTTATTGTTGGAGAATTTGTTGACATGCATTTCCCTGGGCGCTGGGTTGGGCATGATGGGCCAATTCCGTGGCATTCTTGCTCACCAGATATTATGCTGCTTGGTATCTTCCTGCGAGGATAAGTTAAGGACTTTGTTTACAAGACCTTATGACCCCCCTCAATGAACTTAAGCTCAGAATTTTTGCTGCGATCGAAATACTTACACTGCAAATGTTGGAGAACACTTGGTGGGACATTAAATACCTCTTAGACATTCTACGTGCCGTAAAAGGTGAGCGTATTGAAGTTGTTTATCATTCTGCAGTATTGTTTCTATAGTTCTGTATCTCAGCATCCCGTTGCAATTGTTTAACTTAACGTCCGTTATTTGCCGTCCGTCTCTGCTGCTACTCCTGCACGCGGCACTGACATACGCCTTCAGCTGTAACACATGCCGTGCTGAATTAGATTTTATCCGAAACTTGTGGAATTTATCCACAATGTCACAATTTACTTAGATTAATAATATTATTTTACTTATTTCTTCGACATTCTTACATAGCTGCTTTTTGGTTTACGTCTAAATACTCTCACTCCCTCTTTCCGTTTCCGGTGTGGAGTTATATGAGTCCGTCTCATGATACCGCTTGCGTTTCTCCACACTGAGGCACTAGCAGTGAACCTACTAGACAATAGCGAAACTACAAGACTGAAAATATACACAGTCCTAACTCTACCAGACAGACCTGAGTAAAAAGAATTAAAATGATACCTAAATGATCAGAAGAAATATATGAGTTAACATCACTAGGCATAACTCTTTCACGAGCCAGTACTTACTGAACATATACATTTATTGCAGATTCTTCAGATTATGCATATTGAATATGTGGAAAAGTTTACTAATATATTTGAGAGGATTGTATCTGTGCTTATTTTCACGTGTGTAAAGAAATACTATATACATGAATATACGAATCTGCTCTTATGCTGTCTGGTCCGTGTTACTTACTTCTGATAGAAAATTGAATTTACTGGATGCATTATAAATGGAAGGATAATAATTATTGTAGCCGGTCACGGTAGCCGAGCGGTCTAAGGCATGTACTGTCTTCGCTAGCTTGGAAACCGGGATCGTGGGTTCGAATCCCACTCAGGGCATGGATGTTTAGTTTGTGTGTGTGCGTTTCTCTGTGTTTGTGTAGAGATAGAGGCCTTGCGACGAGCTGATCACCCGCCCAAGGAGTCCTACCATACGTGTAAGATCTAGAAAAACCGAAGTGAACGGAGAAGTTCATGGAGGTAGGCCTAGGCCCACTGGGGCTGTAGTGCCAAGGAAAAAAAGAGAAGAAAAGGAAATAATTATTGTAACTGAAAACTCGTCAGAATTAATGGCTTTTCATTCGTGGCCAAAACATGGACAGTCACCTAAACATTTCAAACTAACATAAAAATGGATGAAGAATGCTCTTGATTTGATCCATTGACTGTGTTGTCATGGAATTACGTAAATGGGGTACAACTGATACAATGCTGAGCCTCTTTACATTTCTGTAGGTTCTACATAACTATGTGTATTTGAGTGAAGCCACCTAATGATGATCATTTCAGGACTGAAATGTGTTGTGATGATTACATCTCTATTAACGAAGCCTTCGGAACTTTACACAGCATTCGTTGGAAGGAACCATACGTGTTCTAATTAAAGGTATTNTTATTATTATTATTAGAGGGGGTGGGTTTCCCCATGCACTTAGACCAGTTATTGGTCCATTGTGCCTCCCCCTTTAATTTCTACTGTCCCCATACCCTACCGGTACTGGTGCGTGCTATCAGCCCCGTTCAGCCAACGAGTTCGGCCGTCGGTACCTGATATTTCCCCCATCTACCAGAGGCATTGGAGACTACTTGGGCGGGAAATTGTTGCATAATTTTGCTCAGAGGTCTCCTAGAGACATGAGGATCTTTTACATGCCGTAAATCTACAACACGGGACCCACGGCTTAAAGTCCCTCCCGGAGGACTTGTTCCCTGAATTTTTCCGCCCTTAAAAATTCCACGACCTCCGCCGGGTTTGAACCCGCGTACCTTGAGTCATGAGGTGAGAACGTTACCCCTAGACTACGGAGGCCGCTTTTGCCAGGAGTTACTTCAATCTTTCAGGGCAGGAGATATTCATGGACCGCAGCCATACATTAGCCGGCGCGTGAGGTAAGCGGAATTTTCCGCCATTCTGCACACGTTTCTCTGTACCTCTGGAACAAGAAAATGCAAATTCTTTCCTGCATTCAAATTAAGTATTATTCTTCTGTGTTTTGTTTTATACTCGTATTGCATCCATGCTACGCACTGAGGGAGATAATTCATGAATAAACTTTCAGTCTTTCTTTTTTCATTTTCAGGATTGTATTATGATTTTCAACTTTGTGCTTGTTTGTGCGCGTAATATACTCATGTATAGTGCTTTATATTGCAGAATCATGTTAATTCACCTGCTACAATTCAAGTGTAATATCAGCCTGCTTTGAAATGGATACAGGCGGTGTCTAGTGGCATAGTCTGTAATGACATAAATTCTGGGAATCTATATAATGCAACTACTGTAGGCTTGCGCTGAAAATGACTCCAATTTGTAATTTACAACGACGATTATAGAGGGATTTCTGAAAGCTCGTAGTCAGAATAGCTACTCTACTGAAACTGGAAATATTTTATTAAAGTCACTTCTGAATAATCACAAAATTACATCATTTTTCACAAAAAGAATTCGATCAGAACAAAAAAATACATACAAATTCTTAGCCGAACTTCCTGAAGAACGGAGTCTACTTGGAAAAACCGTGAATAGATGGGAATATAATGAACAAAAGGATCTTAAAGAAATATCACATAAAGGTAAGGATTTACTTCAAATTGTTACACGACGGCTCAAAGCCGGAATAACAGAGCCAGAGTAGAAGATTGTTGCTAGGCAACTACTCGGTAAACAGGTCCCGCGGAAATGAAGACGCACGCAATAGAAGAACTGCCGTTTCTATTCAACGACAAGGTAAACACACCTAAATAACAATAGAGGAATTATTAGGAAATGGCGTTTTCTGGGAAGGTTGCCCCGAGGATATATACTGAGAATCTCAGTCAGCTGATAGAACTGAAGGAGTCTCTTCAGAGGGTAGTCGAAAATGATTGAGAAGAGATGGCAACGAGACAGTTCAGTTTCGAGGCGTCAGCCTGCCTTGAGCTTGGGAGCAGAGGAGTTGAGGCATCAGAATTACTGAGTGCAGTTCAGTGGAGTTTAAAGTCGGCTATGAAGAGAAGACTTTATGTGTGCTGTAGTACAATGATGTTTGGAGTGTGTGATTAAGTGAGACTGTTATAGTTCCTGTGTTAAAATCTGTTGCCAGGAAATGCATAGTGGAGACTGTAATAGACAGAGGACACTAGTGTTTGCAACAGTGAAATGTAATGTGTATAGATCAGCGGTAACACTGTATTACTTGTTATTACGAGCTGAGTGTACAAGTGCAATAAACGCAAACATCCAATCCAAATTTTGCCTCACAGTCGCCTCTACACGTGGCAACATGGTTCTGGATAAGAATCCGTTAGTATGACAGGAACTTTCCACACAAGATGGGTTGCTTCTGGCATTTTGAACGAGTATTAAATTCTTAAGGAGGCGCCTGCTCCACGAAGTTGGTGGCAGAACGTAACTGCCTTAATGGCGCCGTCGCGCTTTCGTCGCGTTACCAGTTTCACTGCATACGTCATAACATTGAAATTTTTGTTTTGTCACACAATGTTTTGATTTTTGGACAATAAAACAATTCAGACCAAGTGAAAATATTAAGTCAATCAATTTATTACTCTATTAATCACGCTACATGTTTCGGTCTTTATGACCTTCATCAGGTGTATATGAATAAAACAATAAAAATACTAGTACAAAGTTGCAACATTCCAAATACATTTTCATATATTCACCACTAAGGGCACGCGGTAGCGTAGTTGGTTGAGGCACTATGCTATTCGTACAAGCCAGAAAGTCACAGATTCGATTCCCGATAAGATGATTGGATTTTTCAATTGACCTAATCCTTCCAGCCGCATTATGTCTCCGGAGTTGACTCAGCCTCTAACAGAGGTGAGTACCAGGATTCTTCCTGTAGGTGAAGAGCGGTCGGCGCCTAAGGCTGATTTCATCGCTGTCTGTGAGCCGATTGTCTGAAAAATGTGGCAGCCTTGACGTCTCACAAACCTATGGGCCTCCACGGTCTGTTACAGAAGTAGCTCTACCTTTTATTACATTCACCCGTAAACACGTACACAACTTTAAATTCATGAAGTTGGAAAATGGATTAATTTTCATTATATGATTCAGCATAAACGTAGTGTATTTACCGTCTTCATTCTTATACACCTGATGATGAGCAAAACAGGCCGAAATATTGTAATAAACTGATTGATTTATTGTCCTCACTTGATCTCAATCGTTTCATTATGCTGTCACGTGTAGGGTGGTACGCCTGACGAAAACAACGAGTTCTACTTCGGATGATTGGATTTATTGGCACTTCGGTTACAAATTCTCTTAGATTGTAACGTTATTGCTACTCTACACATTTCATTACACTATTGCACACTCATTAGGATTCTCCTTCTTCACTAGTCGTCTTCTGGCAACGGTTCTCAACACAGAAAGCAGCACTTCAAATCACTGTGAAGTCTTCTTACCATTTCTTGTTCAGTCACCCTGGAACTTAACCAAGGGCTCATCTCAGCTGCAAGCGGATGAGGTTAGAATCGTATTACTTCCTCAGGTTTTAAGGGAGACACACAGTTTAAGTGGGGCGTAAAGATTATCATTTTGGAAGTCAAATTTCCTTCAAACCTAAATGGTGAAAACTGAAAACTTATGTAATACAGTACTGCGAAGAATTGCCAACTGTTGGCCGCGGGCATCTTGGAGCTCTTAGAACTTGTAATTAATTTGTGCCGTTGCTTTTCAACTTTGCTTTAGGATACGCCATTAAGAAGATGCAGGAAAACCAGGTGGCACAGAAATGAAATGGGACACACCAGTTGCTGCTCTATGTTGCTGTAGTGAGTCCACTGAGACAGAATATAGATATCACGAAGTAAAACATAGAAACTCTATTTGAAGATATTAAGGAGGTTGGTATCGATGTACACACAGAAGAAAGTAGGTATGTGTTGCTGTCTCGTCACCCGAGCGGAGGGAATAATCATAACACTCAGTTAATAAATCCTTTGAAATGTGGCACACTTGAAATATTTGGGAACGAAAGTTTCAAATCAAAGGACGATTCTGGAGGAAATTGACAGCAAATTGAGTTCAGGTAAGGCTTACTACCATTCATTCCACAACCTTTTGTCGTCTCACCTGCTGTCTAATTACGTAAAATCTAAACACACCAAACTATAATTTTGAATGTAGTTTTGTATGGGTGTGAAACTTGGCTACGGAAAATAAGGGAGGAACACAGACTGAGGGTGTATGAGAACAGGGTGCTGTGGAGAATATTTGGACCGAAGAAGTATGAAGTGATACGAGGTTGGAGGAAAATGCGTAATGAGGAACTTCATAAATTGTACCCTTTTTTCCCACTGGCACTACAGCCCAAGTGGGCCTAGGCCTTCCTCCATGAACTTCTCTGTTCGCTTCGGTTTTTCTAGATCTTACACATTCGGTAGGACTCCTTGGGCGGGTGAAGAGCTAACTTGTACCCTTATCCAAGTAAAATTAGAATGATCAAGTCAAAGAAGATGAGATGAGCAGGGCATGTAGCACGAATGGGGAGAAGAGGAATGCATGTACATTTTTGTGGGAAATGCAAAAGGGAAGAGCCCACTAGGAATACCTATATGTAGGTTGCACGATAATATAAAATTGATCTTAGGTAGGATAGGATGGCAAGGACTGGTTTGATCTTTCTCAGGATAAGGACTATTGGGGGGTTCGTATGAATACGGCACTGAACTTTCGGATTCCGTTAAATGCTACAAAATTCTTGTGTTGCTGCGCAAACTGGCCGCTTCTCAAGGAGTAGTCACAGCCCGTGGAGTTACTTAGTTTGTTAGTTTATGAAGCTGTCAGTATCTACATTATACAGCGTCAGTTGTAGGATGACTGATGAACTTAAAGGGATTTGGAAGGAAGAGATAATCGAGTTAGTATTCCGGTGTTCGGCGGGGCTGAAGAAAACTCAAGATAGATGGTGTCTTGGCCGAAGATCGAACCGATTACGTACTCAATATTAAACTACAGCGTTTCGACTAAACCAAAGCACCTGGTGTGATTTTTAATGTTTTTAAGTTTACCTGATTATTCGCTGGTGATTTGCAAAACATATACAACAAATCCTGCCCGAAAGCGGATATGTTCGAAGCTGATTCGATTATAAGCGTAAAAGTAAAAACGAACACCTGTTTGCCAAGTGGGAAGAATTAGGCTCTACACTTCTGTGAAGCATTGTTGTAGCATTCGGAAAATATCACTACTGTTGAGAAACTAGTGAGCGCTTAGCTCTTGCGGATGTACTTGTGTAACCGTGGTGTGTTTTTTCGTCTTTTGTTAACAGTGTGCATATTCGCAGTTCAACTGTCAGTCCCATTAAAATGGTCCAACACTGACCGAACGCGCCGCTTTCGAGGGAAACCTCTCCCCGACTCCGGTTTGGCGAGGGTGTTCTGTATCCATTTTCTCTCTCTGGGCATAATCACTGCCCATTGCCAAGGGGACCTACATGTCCGGGTTTTATTCAGGGGTCACATTAATTGAGGGGTTCGAGTGTAAGTAATGGTGTGTGACATTTAATAGGAAAATGAATTTGTTGTTTTGAGCTCGAGTGAGCCCACGGATAACAACACAGGGTGTAAACAGGCTCGTAATTTAATAAATCTTACCCCACGTGCTTATGATCTCGCGACTGGAGAGTACGTCTACCGCATAGTTTCGGCTTTCGGGAGCAGGCCATGTTAAATGTTGAAGGTTTTCCATGCAATTGCAATCTTCAGGGGTTTTCCATAAGGAAGGGCTTAATGCCTTTCCTCTGTACGAACCGAGCGGTGCATTAGTTGTTAGCAGTACAGTATCTTGCCCACAAGCAATAGCAACCGAGACAGATTATTTCAATTCTGAAAATCACACTCTCATAGCAGACAGGAATCATCCGACAATAGGAGATTACTATACCCATGATACAAATGTGAGCACACTACCTTAAACTGACATTGAAGGCAACGTACATGGGGCCCTTAGACACACATCGGTACTGAGTGGAGGTGTGAATGCTGATTATCCATTTTGGAATAGCGTAGTTGTAAGCATTTCGGAGCGACAGTACTGAATTCACTACATATAAATGAGTTCAAAATTTGAGTAGTAAAATGCCGCGCTCATTACTTTCCTGCCGGAAATGGTGAGGTGCTCGATATTGTTGTACACAAGAATGTCCGACTGTAACCGCCAATCATAATGTAACTTTCACTTTGAATTTTGAGAGAGTCTTGGGACGGCAATGGAAAAAGTAGGAGGTTGATGTGAAATGGCCACCAGCCTGGAAGTTAGTTGGGAGGCATTTGCCGGCCAGTACGGACGTGAAAACGGAAGCTGAGGGAATAACCCCGTTGGAGACAGTTACCAGACAACGACTGGGGAAGACACAGCCGACTGAAAATACTTCGTATATTCTGCAGTGTGTGAATTAGCTATAGCGCTATAAAGACAGCAGATCCTCCTAATTAATGGTTACGGTATATCAGACTGCACGGTATCATATTCCAAAACATGTCGATTTTCGCAGTAAGCTCCTAGAGAGACTCGAATCTTGCAGACCGGAAGAAAACTTCGTTTTCCGCCTATCCACCTTATTCGCAGCTAGGCTCAATTTCCCACAGGCCGCCACTGAATAT
>NW_019736395.1:103530-256565 GCF_002891405.2 Cryptotermes secundus
CCCTCCTGTAGACTTGGCGCGCTCTCTCGGTCTCTGTAAACACTACGGCTCAAGATTAATACCAGCCACAACTACGGCGAGGCCACAAGCCTGGCGATCAAATCCCATTTCGGCAGAGCGGTCGGTAAATCAGTGCATGCAGCAGTCACGTCGATACTAGCGCGCTCGCAGTTCAGTGGAGGCATGGTTTGTTTTCTCTTTTCCTCAGACTTTCCAGGCCAATGCATTTTAAGTAAATTCGTGGAGAGGAGTCCATCTTGAGATGCCGACAGCCCCGCAGCTGCTCAAGGAAATCCTCACCACCTTTTACAGACCCGGGAGATGCATCATCGTGCTCACAACAGTGTCCCGAGTCGCACCCTTACATTCTTGTAGCATTAAGGGAGACTGCGATGTACCCCTAGGTATTCTTAAGTTCTTTCTTGGCTTCAGGTTTCTCCAAGTAAAATGATGCAAACTTTCTTCCCTTTTATATGCTCCGCAAATCTCATCCTAGATTTTGTGACCTTAAGAATATATTATGATTGGTAATAATACAGTATTGTGATATAATGCCAGAAAGCCGGAATAGTAAAGTCAGAATAGACGTTCACTGCTAGAAATCGACTAGGTAAACAGTCCCGCGGCAACGAATACGCAAGCAACAATAGAGTAACTTCCGTTCCTATGCAGCGGCGCTGTAAACACGCCTTCTCAACGATAGAGAGGCTGTGTTTCCTGCCTGGTTCTTGCAAAGTTCATTTGAGGCCGTTCAGCGAAGTGAGTAGTTGAGTTTAGAGACGCCAGCCTGCCAGGATATGAGCTTGAGAGCAGAGGAATTGAATTGAATCGAGTCTTCGGAATTGAGAGTTTCAGAATAATGGCAAGAAAGAAATTAGACTATGAAAAGAAGACTTCATGTGTGATTTGAAGTGACAGTGGGATCGTTATAAATCTGTTGTCAGGATACGATCAATGAAGACTGAGAAACCTAGTGAGTGTGTAACGTAGAACTGTAAAGCGCGTAAATTAGGGATAGCTCTGTAATTGGCTGTAGTCACGAGGTGTGTGTATAAGGTGCAAATAAATCCAATCATACAATTCACAACCTCATTTATAGTCACTAATGATCATGACAGTATATTTCCGATTATCCGTGCTAGTGAAAGGGATTAGACACAAGTAAAACACAGACAACTAAGGTTTTAATTGTAATCGGGATTCCATGGTAATTGTTGAATATTCGGAGAGTAGGCATGCGGCCGATTCATTCAGTGAGCTCAAAAAGGGCAAGAAATTCTTAACTGAAGATCTTGAAATGAGGAAGGTGGTGCAAAAATATTTCCAAAGAAGCTCACCGTAGAACCCTGTCTGCGAGGGGCTTTTTAGCGAGTAAACAAATAACTCTGCCGGTACACCCTCCCTGCCACTGGATCTAGCCCCCAGTGACTTTTTACTGTTCCTGAAGGTAACGGAAATATTAAAAGGAAGGCATTTTGATGACATTGATGACGTCAGGAGTAATACGACAGCAGCTCTGAAGGCCATTCCACAAAACCAGTTCCAAATTGTTTTGAAGGGTGGACTAGGTGCTGGCATCGGTGCATAGCTTCCCAAGGGGAGTTCTTTGAAGGCGACCTCAGTGATATTCAACAGTGAGGTATGTAGCAATTTTACCTCGGTCAGTTCGCGAACTTTATTGTCAGACCACGTAAAACCGAGGAACTGACACACATCACAGGAAAGACAAGTCGCGTGACCACCACCCACTGCTGCATGTCATCACCGCGGACACGAAAAACACGGCCTCCTCTATTGTTGCGTGTTGGACCGAGTTTACAGAGCTGTCGAACGGCAAAGCGTTGATCAAATCTGTTACAATATTCTACATTTAATAGAGAGCATATTCAGTGAAATCGTGGTTGCGAAATGTTCCTCAAAGTGTTAAACCCCGATCCATGGAGTATCTTAAGAAAGTGCAACACGAGAGCGGAATTGTAAAATTGTTCCGTTGGATTTACTTCATTCGCAATGCCCGCCAGATACGTTTAATTAAATCATAAGCAGGCAGTAGAGCGAATTAAATGCACGGTCACAACGTGACGAGTGCACCGGCTGAGAGTGTCCAGCCATGTTGAGAAAACGAACAACTTCAGAAAACCCTACAGCGCTGCTCTCCCTTATTCTTGCACTAACGTATTGTCAAGTGCATGAGTGGGACTATGGACGGGTTCTGAATTAGTGACTCGATTTATTGCACACTTTATCACACGACTCGTTACTATTGCGCACACATTAAGTGTTCTCAATCTGTTACAGTCTCTATTAGTCGTTGCCTCGTAACGGCTTTCAACGGTGGCCGTTCCCCTTACTCTGGGCTCCCGAACTATTACCGTGCGTCATCTATTAACTTCTAACAACAACCGTTCACAAGCATTGAACTACAGTTCTCTGAATAACTCGCTAACTTACCAACCAACTCTTCACTCCCTTGCACTGCACTGTTGAACTGTCAGAGTCAAAGTCACACTGCGACTGACGGTCGGTCAGTCAGTCAGTCAGTCAGTCAGTCAGTCAGTCAGTCAGTCAGTCAGTCAGTAAGTCTTGGTGTCGAGGGGGCTTATGACCAGATATTTATTACTGTTTGACATTTACGGTCTTGATTTTGTGGGGCGCCCTCTCTGACGAGAGGACGGGTCAGTCTTTTGCACATGCTGCTGGTCCTTGCCAGCGCAGTCTTTCTCAGGCCCGAGTCCCTTGGTACTCGAGACCATATTTTACTCTCTCAGATCTGAGACTTCCGTTTTCGTCGCCTCTCTGACTCGCGGGGTCACGGTGAAGAAATTCGACCATACCTCCACACGGGTAAGCTCCGATGAACTGTCAAGAGTCAGAATTACTTTACGACTGGCGGTTTACCGCCAATCAGTTCGTCTTGGGGTCAGGCACCTTGAGGCCCACGACTAGAGATTTTCTTCCACTGAACTCTTGCGGTAATAGTCCTTATGTAACATCCTCTCTGACGAGAAGATGGGTTTGTCTCTTATGAATACACTTGACCTTTCGTCAAGTGTATATTTTGCACATATAACATGTTATCGAAAATGTTTCCTTTTGCACTACACACAAGTCCTCTGTCAATACAGGTTTTACAGATCAGATCATGCCTAACTTACATCTCTTATGCTACAACGAAATCTTAGTCATTTGAACGGTCGTAAGCTTGACCACCGCCAAGTTTAAGNGTTTCCTTTTGCACTACACACAAGTCCTCTGTCAATACAGGTTTTACAGAGCAGATCATGCCTAACTTACATATCTTATGCTACAACGAAATCTTAGTCATTTGAACGGTAGTAAGCTTGACAACCGCCAAGTTTAAGCCTCTTATATTTTCTGTGTCTGGCTTCACCTTGTCCTATAACCCTGTCGGGAGCGTGATATAGCCTCAGAGCAGACCACAAAGAAAACACCGCTTGCAACAGTACTTCCATTGTTGCTCTCCGGACTGTGCCTAACAACGGGCGTTGTCTAATTATTTGTTTCGCGGTCATTGCCTAGCAACGGGTCTACATTATGTATTGCTATTTAACTAGTCATTTTTGCAATGTGTACCATGAGAAAAGTTTTTGGTCGGCCTATAAGCCAATGAGAACAGGCGATCGCCTATATCCGATGTTTTGTTTGCGTGTATTCCGAAGACATTGTGAATATGCTATACCACGGACATTACCGGTTGCTTTGGTATCAGATTAGTTAATTGCATGAGCAAGAGAGGGAAAGTGGGATGCAGACCTTCACTTTCCCCGTGACACAGTGAGAGGAGCAGGGCACGAAGCACGTGCAACCGCAGCTTAAGGAATTAGGTCACAGAGAGCGCTCTCTCATTGCGGAACCAGAGCCCCGTGCAGACCACAATCTCCTGGCGCTCTGGAAGCAAGGCTGTGAGGTGGCAGGAACTGACAGACGTCCCACGAACAAGATATCATGTCTCGCAGAGCGGCTTCTGTATTTCACAGATGAACGCGAGCGTGAGGCAAACTACACTAAAATAATAATAAGCAAAGATTCTTGTCAATTGTGCACAAACTTTGCACAGTTTCTCATATTCTTGTCATCATTTGAGTCTAAGAGCCTTAGGTATGATACAGCATCAGTGAAATATTTGAATTTCTGTAATTTGAATAATTATGATACTTGCTACCATGGTGTCATGTTGTAAAAGAACGCGTTTGGAGTATTTAATGCCAGCTTTCTAATGAAATTTTTTGTTCAATATGTCAAAAAATAGGATATGTAAACACAATGGAAATTAACGAGAATAGCAATTGACTGCAAGTGATTTCTGTTTCGACATAAATCAAAATATACTTAAATTTCCTGCAGGTAAATTCGCTGTAAAATAAACATTAAAACTATCATAAAACATAAAAATATTCAAATATCTATGAAATATTGTCTCTGTTCTGTTTAAGTCAGAAAACAATGAAAACGAAACCCACATAGCTTCATAGCGAATGTTCACTTCGCGATATACAAAAGGCCCCAGGCAATGCATACGTACACTTTGAATGGAATTTTAAAAGCATTCGGTGTTCCATCGAGTATGTCTCAATTTACACGGTACTGTTTGCCCTTTCTGTTGGAAAATTTCTCTTTAATTTGTTGAAAACAGGCCTGTTTACAGAAATATAATTCGTAAAGTAGATTTATATGAACCAATGTAAAATCCTAAAGAATATGAAGTTGGAACAGAAACTTGTTCCCCGATACAAGTGCCTCAATTCGGGCGGTGACTACGTTGAGAAGTAGCCTAAGTATGTACGCATTTTCTGTACAAAATGACATTTTTTTCTAATTTCTTGCTTCGTTAGAAGTTCACCGGAACTTGGTCTCTGACATTAAGCGAGGAACATAGACTGAAGGTGTTTGAGAACAGGATGTTGAGGAGACTATTTGGATCAAAGAGAGATGAAGTGACAGGAGGTTGGAGAAAACTGCATAATGAGGAGCTCCATAACTTGTACTCTTCTCCAAGTATAATTAGAATGATCAAGTCAAGGAGTATGAAGTGGGCAGGTCATGTAGCACGAGGGGGGGTGATGAGGAATGCGTATAGGATATTGGTGGGAAAGCCAGAAGGAAAGAGACCACTGGGAAGACCAAGGCGTAGGTGGGTGGACAATATTAAAATGGATCTTAGTGAGATAGGATGGGATGGTATGGATTGAATTGATCTGGCTCAGGATAGGGACCAGTGGAAGGCTCTAGTGAACACGATAATGAACCTTTGGGTTCCATAAAAAGCTGGGATTTTCTTGAGTAGCTGCAGAATTGCTGGCTCCTCAAGAAGGGCTCAGCTCCATGAGTTAGTAAGTAAGTAGGAGCGCACCGGACGTTACTATCCGAATAGCCCTCGTATAACGAATGATGAGACCTACGGTTAGAAGCTGTAAAGGTTTGCACTGGTATTGATTTATATATTTATTTATTGCTTCTTCTTTGACGATGCTCACTTTAACTATAATTATATATCGTAAAATATTAGGACGAATAGTGAGTTCTAAGATAAAAAGAATTTGGAAAAAAATGTCGTGGCCCACTTTAAGGCACTGTCCTTTAATTTATCTTCAAGAACACCGAGGAAATCGGCAGAAGCCTCAACCAGGACAGTTGGTGTCCAGGCCACCTTTCCAAAAAAGCGCCTCCCAAATTCAAGTCAACTTACTCGCTGTGAACATGTCAAATGATCCGCCGCCTGAGGATGGACACTGCAGTTTATGCCGAATGGGTTTCAATAAGCGAGGGAGATAAAATGTTTAGTGCATTAAATATCAAGTTCACCCTTATAGAAATGTAATTTCGTTCGAAACATTCCGAACATGGGGCCCGAAACTTAGCGACAAGGTTATGGGTAGCACTAACCCGAAATTGATGTTCGTTGGTATCACGGTGTGGCAACAGAAAGAAGTGCAGAGACTGTGTGACTTGCAGATACGGAGATTGTTGGAGATATTACTGCCCAGCGTTCAGAGATATCTTAATTAGTTGCAAAGAGAGTTTCAGGGGGGCTGAGAGCCGGAACGTATTTCCAGAAGCAGAGAAACAGAAGGTATGGGACGTTGAAACGTGGGACAGGACAAGGAGACGCAGAGAAGGGCGGAAGAAGGCTTGGTTTCTAACAGACTGCCGCGAAAACCTCTCTGAATTCGTCCGCTAGAAAGCCAGGAAGAGACAGACAGCGTTTTATAGTCTCATCCACGCAGTGGTACCATAACCATGCGCTAGAGTTTGTGTGAAGTATGGTAATTATGCAGACCGATCCTCCTGAAGCGTCCTGTCTGGTAAGTAGGACGATGGCTCCTTGGCTGGATGTTTTGTTATGCAAAATAAGTCGGAATTTAGATCTGATATCAAGGGCTTACCATAAACCAAGGTATATACGCGCGAGAGATTTACCCTCTTCGCAGTGAACGTATAACGTGTAGCAGGGTCACACTACTGCGGCGTCTAGCGTCGGCCAATTTGACTCGTGGCTTACTATTCGATACCCGGCACGAATCTCGACTGTTATGACCGACGCTTTCAGCCCCGTTAAGGAAATACCGGGACAATAGCTCAAATTAGGTCACGACCACTTCCATAGCTAATTCATTATTCACCATTCATCCCATAATTCGTCGCTATGTTGTCTGAGGTCTGGCGGCCTCGTTGAGAGACCCACAAGCAAATAAGTAAGTAAGAAGTTTATCCTCCAGTTCATAAGATTTACTACACTCAATTTAACTTCTGTTTCAAGTTAGTGGGTCCTCCCAACTGGCGGTGAATATTGTTAAAGTAAAGTAAAGGTTGCCCTGTAACAAGCCGTGGAGGCCCATAGGGTTGTGAGATGTTGAGGTTCCCACATTTTCTAGACAATCGGCTCATAGATAGAGGCAAGGTTGTCAGCCCTACGCGCCGGCCACCCTTTACCCCCAACAATATTCCAAGAATATTCCTGGTATTCATTTCTTTTAGAGGCTGAGTCAACCCCAGGGCCATAGTGCAACTGGAAGAATTAGATCAACTGAAGAAATCCGATGACATCATCGGGACTTGAACGCGCGACCTTGCGGCTTGTAGCATAGTGCCTCAACCGACTACGCTACCGCGTGTCTCCGGTGAATATTGTTATCCTTTTAAATTTGCTTCTGCTTTTCTTGAGAAGTGTTCGAAAGGAGATCAAGACTTAGGTGGATAAATATTATTAAAATGAATCTTATAGAATAATGGTATCGGGATGCGAACTGGATTCAACTTATTGAGAATGGGGTCTAGAGGATGGCTGTGGAGGGATATTAACGAAATTTCGCTTTCGTCCCCTGACTTGGATAACGGAAAAATATTCCATGAAACTTAGTCACGACTTAAGCGACTAGGCACTGCATTCCCAACACAGAATACCGAGTTTAATTTCTCGTGGCTTCACCTGAGATTCAAAGTGAAAGTGAAACAGGTTTCCACGGAGTTTCTTTGGGATTTCCTTGCTAATAATCTTCCCATCATTGTCCCACATTCACCCTTTACTGCTCCCTGAGGCCACGCAGCACATTATCACGACCTCGGTGTAGGGCTTCATCTCTTACCGGCAGTTGGCTGCTCATAGGGTATGGAATTCTCTTGGTACAAAATATGAAATATTTTAATGCGGACGTGGGGAATGAAATCTGAGTTATATTAAAACCTCATCAAAGACCAGCCTAAATAAAACGTCAAGGCTTGTGGCGGTAAGCGTATTTCCACAGAAAGGCCCACAATCATATTCTAGCAAACATATTGTATAGCGTCAAAGGTTTTTTGTTCCTCTAAAGTCGGTATGCCAGAATTAATGCCATCATCTGAAAAGAAATTATGCACCAAATGATAACAACGAGCAAATATCTTGCTTCTGGCAGTTTCAGTTTAATTCTTCCTACCCCGTTTGGCTGATATTGTAAGGTGGATGGACACAGCTTTGCTAGGTAACTGACCGTTAAAAACCTCCTGACCTTTCAATTGACCTAATGCTTTCAGCCGCACTATGGCCCTGGGTTCGACTCAGCATCTAACAGAAATCAGTTCCATGAATCTTCCTGGAGGTAAAGGGCAGCCGGCGCGTAAGGCTGACAACCTCACCGCCATCTGTCAGCCATTAGTCTAGAAAATGTGGGATTCTTGAACTTAACCGATCAAGTATTCTATTTTCAGACTCCCTTATAACTGACTACTGACAAATGACTCTGTCACAACTCTCTCACAACTTACTAACTACTCAGTTTGTCTCGGTTATAATATCTCTGCTCGGACCGCATAGAAAACACCTTTCATTTCTGTACTCCAGTCGTTTCCTTGGGAAGGTGTTGCATAGTAACGGCCGACTATTCTTGCTTATTAAGAATCTGTTGCCTAACAGCGAACGTTCTTTTTTTTGTCTGTTCTGAGGTTGTTACCTAGTAACGGATATATGCTACAATATGAAAGAAGTTTCCCAATATTCTAATTATTTCTTTTTACTTTCGGTAATTTTGTGATATTATATTTTACGGTGAAGTGCTATTAAACGTACACCCATTACTTAAGTTACAGCTCCAACCTTTGGCAACTGTCCGCGACTTTTTCTCAGAATATTTGCAGTTGAACTTGACGTATGGATACCGTCTCCTTCACCCTGAAATTTGGGACGCGCCTTATCGTGGTGACAAGGAACAAGTTTAATGTAAACATAATCCGAGCGACCTGGCTGACTTGAATGTGAGATGTACCCGGTTGGAGTCTCGGCCAAGGCATTGACTACTCTGCTGTTCCTCCTAGTAGTTGCTAGTTAACACAGGCTAATGCCGTTATAATACTCTAAATTAGGCCACTACTATTCCCTTCTACACTATTTCTTATTCATTATTCACTATTATCCATTATCCATTATTTGATTTGCTAATACCGCCGTTAAATATGTGTGGAATCATAGAGGATATTCTCACATGATAGCTGGAGTCAGAATAGTTGAACAAGAAAACGTGGCTATTGCTAGGCAACGGCGCAATAAATATTGACGCAGAAAAATCAATATAAAACAATAAAGGAACTGTTGGAAATGGTGTCTTCTTATGGTCCGCTTCAAGGTTATATAGCGAGTTTTTTTTTCCTTAGCACTACAGCCCCAGTGGGCCTAGGCCTACCTTAATGAACTTCTCCGTTCACTTCGGTTTTTATAGATCTTACACATTCGGTAGCACTCCATGGGTGGGCGATCAGCTCGTCGCAAGGCCTCTGCCTGTCCACAAACACAGAAAAACGCACACACACAAACTAAACATTCATGCCGTGAGCGGGATTCGAACCAACGATCCCGGTTTCCAAGCGAGCGTAGACAGTACATACCTTAGACCGATCGGCTACCGTGGCCGGCCTATATAGCGAGTACCAACGGGAAATCGCAGCATAGGACAAGACGAAGCCAGACACAGAAAATAAATGACTTAAACTTGGTGGCGGTCAAGCTTACGACCCTTCAGTTCACTAAGCTGCCGTTATAACATAAGATAAGTAAGGTAAGCATTAAGCTTTACAACTCCTTGACGGCCTTGACTGACAGAGGACTTGTGCAAAAGGGAGAATTTTCAGTAACATGCTATATGTGCGATACGCGCATTTGACAATGCATGCATATTCATAAGACGCAAACCCATCCTCTCATCAAAAGTGATGCTACACCAGGTGTATGATAGCAAGAGTTCAGTTAAAAAATTTGGTCATAAGCCTCAAGAGGCTTGTCAAGACGATCTGATTGGCGATAAACCGCCAATCGTGAAGTGATTCTCTCTGACTCTGCCGAGTTCTAGAGTCGGACGTCGGAGTCGGTTCTTAGTCAGTTCAGATTTGCAAGTGAGCTGTGGCACTTCGTGGTTGGCTGTGACGAATGTCCACTGTTAGCAGCCGCTACCTAGCAACGACTACTGACAACATAATTACGAACAAAATACTTTTTGTGTAGTGTAGTTGTAGTGACTTATAAACTTTGAGAATAAGACAGCAAGGTGATGAAACTAAACGCGTCTTCTGGAAGTTTGCTTTAATGATCTAACTTAGGCTGAAATAATGATAAGGAGTGTGACAAATTCCTGGTACGACAGTGATGAAACTTCAGGTCCATAGAAAGTGGAAAATTGTCCAATACATGCCTCAATCTCTGTGTAGTGAAGCTGGTGAAGGCTGTATAGAGAAACAGTTGAAAGTTTTTCCTGCTGCTATCGCTGCTATGTAAATCTGTCACTCCGAACTTCGTGCTTAGGATCTCCTTTTCACGAAGTGCTGGTAAAGTTGGTGTTCACATTAAACTCTCTAGAATTTGTCTGTCTCAGTTTGGGTAAATACTTTTATTACACGGGTCTCAAAATTCTCTCGTGTGTTGAGAAGGTACCACCAGGTTACTAACGCTGCGTAGAATGACGAATTTTTTAGTGCTTAGCTGACTTGTTTGGCGAATTACACATTTCAATCACCGGTAGTAAAATTTGTTACGCTAGTCTGTCAAGGACAAGTTGGGTCTCTATGTTCACTCTCCTTTACGTCTTCATGGCGTAGTGCTTAATTAGTTAAGCACAGGGACAACTTTAACTTTTGCCTTACCGCGATGGAAAATTTTACTTGCTATGCACTGATGTAGGAAAATTCAGAATGTTTTCTTGTACAAGTTCTTTGATAGCGCTGTAGGATACTACTGCAGTCTGGACTAAATACACTAGGAAACATGTCTACATTGTGTCTAAAACATTTTTGGAGTTCTGTCATCAGATACAGCTCGCCTATGTAGTCCAATAGTTAAGAGTTCTTGATACAGATCCGAGGTCCCGGGTAGGATTCCCGGCGCTACCAGATTTTCTGAGAAGTAGTGGGTCTGGGACGGGGTCTACTCAGCCTCGTCAGGATAATCGAGGAGCTATTTCAAGGAAATATCTGCTCCGGTCTAGAAAACCGATGTTAACGACCGTGGGGATTCGTTGCGCTGACCACACGACACCCTCTACCCGCAAAATTTGGTACTAAACTTCGTCGACAAGTGGCGGTCGCTCGGCCGGTATGGTTCGCTTGCGGACTGAAATCACGGAGTTTGTTTGTTTGTTTGTTTGTTTTTTGTTTTTTGCTTTGTAGTAGACCGTACGGAAGAGAATTGCTGTTCATGTCTGAATTTCCCATCGGCTTTTCAACAACAGAGACATATTGATAACGCGTAAAATCTAACAACATTCTACAAATGACGTAGCGATTTACATTACAAACTCACGATGACATATACTCATATCTGTAGATGGAGTATGGCGTCTTTTTTCGAAATGAAATAGGAAGCAGAATTGCCACACCAGACTTCTCGTTGAGCGCACGAGTACTTTCTCCCGTAAGGTTGTTTACTCATAATATGATGCACAAAGAGACAATATGTATTTTCTTCTTTTAGCGCATTAATTTTGTACTATCGACACTGGCGTGTGGAGATTTTTTAAATTTAATTTTCATATATGCGTCATTAAAGAAAATTAATACTGTCACGTGTATAGAAAATACCGTTTCCAACAATACTCTTATTGTTGTGCTTCTATTGTTGCGGAAATGTTCATTTTCACGGGAACCTGTTTACCGAGCCTTTGCCTCACTACGAAGTTTTCCAGTTTTCAGGTGTCACGTCACACAACATCACCCGCTAAGATGGCGTGTGGTGAAAACGTGAAAAAATATCATATGTTGGAATATCTCTGTTGTTTAACCTGCTTCGCAAGGATTAAGTATGGTAGCCACACTTATTGCACTCACATATAAAATGGAAGATTCCTAAAAGTTTTCATGCTGTCTGCAGTGAGAACAGTCGAAACTCTCCTTTCGTGCTCTCCAAGTTTATCAGCCTTGAAGGGTTGCTTCCTCCAAGTTTCCCTCTCTTGCACCTCGCTTCCTCATCTGTTCCCCTGTATCCTTCCAGTAGTTTCGTCGCTCTGCCCTTTCCCTAGTCCCGTACCGAAATCCCTTCAAAGGACGGCTGCGTTCAGCAATGATATGTGGTCCGATCTGTAGTGTTTTCCCTATATCAGCTTCTTTTTTTATTACCTCGTGACCTTATATCGAAGTTTCCTCCGTACACAACTCCAGCAGTCAAATTTATTGTTGGTAATGTCCTATATATGTCTATTTATAGCGCGTAATTCTATTACATGTGCTATTACATATTTTATAACATATGCATGTATTTTTTTATTAATTTTTTAATAATATCTTTACAGTATCATCAGTTTATGACGCTCCGAACATGTTCGGAGAGCGGGCTGGCGGAGACTAGTTCGAGGTGGATTCAGGCGGGCTTGCGGCGGAGCGGCAGCGTCATATAATGAAACTGATGTAGTTAAATAGCATAAAACTGAACCTGGCATTCTAGTCGTACCTAGTCCCTTCCCTATCTTCGGCGCTCTTCTCTGTCTCAAAGAAGACAGCCCCTAAATATTGTGATGTGTGTACCCGTTTCTAGACACATTCCCGAAGAATCAAACGCGCAGAATAGTAGAACGTCTATTGTTAGGCAACGGCACAGTAAACAGGCTTCGTCAGCAATATAGGCTGTGTGTTCCGTGAGGTCCGTGAAAAGTGGTTTCGAGTTAGCCGAGTTCCGAAACTGGCATTTGTAGCAGCATAAAACAGAAGTCGAGGGTATTCGAGTTGAAGCTTCGCAATTGGCCGCTGCAAAAATGGCAAGAAAGGAAATAGACAGTGCCAAGAAGACTAAATGTGTGATCTAAAGTTACAGTGAGACCGAGATAAAACCGTTGCCAGGCCACGACAAGTGAAGACGGAGAATGTAGTGCTTGTACAGCGGTGAACTGGAAAATGTGTAGGATAGCGATCGCGCTGTTCTGCCTGGAGCCCCGAACTGTGTGAATGCATAAGATGCAATAATTCCATTTACCAATCGGAACCCCATCTAGTCTTTATTACACGTGACAATATACATATAACACTAGAATATCACTTTATTTTTTGTCTTCAAGTTTCTGAATTTGTTCTTACGATAGACTTCACTGAATCATCTTCGTGGCATTAAAATCCACATGTCTGTGTTGGGAATCGCATTCACATATCCAGATAATTACAATAGCGTCATAAATGGGTAAGTAGGACATTGCATGAGGGATCAGAATATTCCAAAATCTGAAAGAAATGGAGTTAAAAATAATTATCCACGAATAAGTAACACTTGAAAGTCCCATTTCCGTTTATTGGGCGTTGCACTTGAGGCAAATGGAAAGAAGAGGGAGTGAGTGATAAAAATGGAATGGCAAGCCGTTCACAGCCCCGACAGAGGAGCGTTGCTCTATGAAATAAAATCTGTGCTCCTCTCACGCGATTAGCCACCAAGTCGCATGAATTATTCAGGGTGAGCATCGGTCCGAACGCCTCGCAGTAATTAAGTTAGAAAGAGACAGGAAAGCTCTGTTTTATCTATTTGCTGCCGCCGAATTCTCAAACCCCGGCAGTTCTTAAAACAAAGAATAACGCTCCCCATTCCGCATTTTAAAGCTAAAATCATCTTTTATTCCTGCAACTTTTATAGGCTAGATGTTATTCCTTCCGAACTCTGTGAGTTGGCTAGAATATGCACCTAAAATTGTCTCTCTTCCTTCTGTTCTAATGCTTCCCTTTCTGTGGCGCGTTTTGGTTAGCCGCGCTGTTTCATTTCGATTCTGCACCCGAATAAGCTTCAATATTCCAAAGTCACTGGCTGCCTTGTGAACATCTGTAAGGGCCTTCCTTTGAAAGGCGATAATGAAGTTCTTTTTTTATTGCTAGTGGGGTGGGACTAAGTCCCTTGTACTGCGGCTACTTCTGGCCTATTGTACCAGTCCCAGATGATAGGTGAGGGTGATTGTAGAGCAATTGGTGGAATGAAGATTGGCAGGGGAAACCAAAGTACTCGGAGAAAACCTGCCCCAGCGCCACTTTGTCCACCACAAATCCCACTTGATCAGACCCGGGATCGAACCCGGGCCGCCGCGCTGGGAAACCAGCGACTAGCCGCTTGAGCTATGGCGCGGCCCATAATGGAGTTAGATATATAGATAAATCAGGTGGCTCTCAGCACTGTATCATATGTCTCCCTGCACTGTATCAGATGGTTCCCTGCACTGTATCAGATGGCTCCAAGCATTAAATCAGATGGTTCTCAGTACTGTATCAGAGGGCTCCAAGCATTGTATCAAATCACGCTCAGCTCAGTGTCAGATGGCTCCGAGGAAGGACTCGGATGGCTCTCAGCACTGTATCAGATGGCTCTCTGCACTGTATCAGGTGGCTCCCGGCACTGTATCAGATGGCTCCAAGCACTGAATCAGATGGTTCTCAGTACTGTATCAGATGGCTCCCCGCACTGTTACCACATGGATCCAGACACTGTATAAGTTCCAGCATAACTGCGAATTTGTGTTCAGTGCGTTATGCGTTTCTGTACGAGGGGGTATCTCATTAGGAGTGGGTGTGTAGTGTTCCCTGTTAAGAAGGGTTGCTGGCGCAATAAGCTCTAGGCATGTATCATCTACATCAGGAGCAGGAACCACTCGCCTCGTCAAATATTTATACACAGCGCGTTATAGAGCCAGAGAGGGAAGTGAGCTCATATCAACTTGTATTTCTCGCCCATTATTAACCTCCGGCATTTGCTTAACACTGTGCGCAAATATTGCCTATGATTCAGGCGATTACTTATTAAATTGATTAACGGCATTTTTCAAAAGTAGGTTATATATCACGGAAACAATTCGGAAAATTTTCATGACTTTTTTATTGGGATTTGGAACGAATCAATTTGAAATCAGTTTATATCAGTACGCTCCTCCGAAACGCAGATAAATTTCTACTAGACCACAAAATATCTAGAGAAGAAAAACAACAGAGTTATTGTGTTAACAACACTGGCTTCTCTGGAAGGATAATATTAAAATGAAAGTGAAGGAAATAAATTTTCATGATGGAAGTTGAATGAAATTAGTTCAGGTTAATGTCAGGGCAGCAATTGGTAATAGCAGTGTCTGAGAATTTTGTTATTCTGCCATATAATTCGTATACGGACGTCTGCTGAGTAGATACGACTTATTTAAGCCGTCAGACCTATGCCGACTCATGGAATACAGCGTAGGGCATTGCAAATTCGACTATCTGATCAAGATATTGACCCCTTTTTTATGAAACAGGAGTTTCATCATCGTGTTCACAACAGCCCACCACTTGTCCCTATCCTGAGCAACGTGAATCCAAGCCTCGCCCTACCATGTACTTCTGTATATATAATCTTCTCCCACCACTGGTTCATTTCTTTCACATTTGTGTATTACAATTCTGTATGTATTCCTCATCGTTCAAAAGCCTGCTACTTGCCCTGCCAATCTCATTACTTGATCATCCTGATAAAATATGGTCAGCGTGCAAGGTTGACAACTTCACCGCCATCTATGAGCTCACTGTCTAGAAAATGTGGGAGCCTCGACGTCTCACAACCCCATTTGTTTCCACGGGCAGCTGCAGGGACAGCTTTCCTTATACCTTTTAAAGCTCACGTTCTTAATTTTTATTTTAAAAATAAACGTCCAGAAACTTCTAATGTTAGGCTTTCAGTTTCGGGCTTTGTTTCCAAGGTTGGTAATGCTGAAGTGAGGGGTAGTATGGCTGTAAATTACTGAAGTCCATTGGGACATCAATTAATACATACGTACCTAACATTGCAACATTTCGGAAGCTGACCCTATTTCCATCTTCAGATGGGAAATATGTGGCAATAAACTTTCGTCACAATTTTTTAAATTAAGGAAACTTATTCCTGCAAATAATTATATAATTATATGTCAGAATATGAAGACATGGGGGAGTGGAGGTATTGCTCCACCTTTCTTGACCTCGGCACTGGATGGGAGTGGTCACCTTCACGCTCCTGCTGTTCATGCCAGAGGATACAGCTCCCGGTATGCTTTGGAGAGGAGGTTGGTTGGGCCACAGAGCCGGTATGGTCGCTGTCGAGAAGTTTCTTGCCCCTGCAGGGAATCGAACCCTGGCCGTCCAACGGTTAGCCTAGTCGCTATACCAACTAAGCTATCCCGGCTCCTCTCTTTGTGTATACTTTATGAGAATGGTACAGGATACAGTATTTTTAACACAAATAATAATTAAATGAACATTATCTATTTTGTTCAGGATGTTTTGTCAAGATACTTGTGCAATTATATTTAGATTATTCTGAATCCTGCTCATCACACACTTCGCCGGCTCAAAGACTGGGACATTGTAAACAAGATCAAAATGTTTGCGACGATGGTGCATTAGTAAAAATATTATGATTCTGGACGTTATCCTTCGTCCTCTCTTTATCGACTGTGCCCAACTAGTAGGTTTTACCTAAAGTTGGAAACAGAATCCATTCCACGAAACATTGTCTTTTAAAAAAATTAAGAAGACAATGTTTTAGATAAAGGCAGGACCATGGATAATGTCCAGAAACATAATGTTTTTACTGGGGTCTTGGATTCGAATCCCACTCGAGGCATGGATATATGCATTTATACTGTTTTTGCTGTCCTGTGCAGGTAGTGGCCTTGCGACATAGAGGTAGTAATAGTAGTAGTAGTAGTAGTAGTAGTAGTAGTTCGGAAACAAAATGATACATTTTGACAATCAAGTTCCTTCCGTCAAATGTGACACTTTTTAAGTTTTCCACCTCGNTTTTAATTAACTGGAACGTGGCTATTTTTAACAAAGTGAAGTTTTGTGTGTTGGTGATTTCTTTTTCTACTATAAATGCCTCTGATGATGGCTCCGTGGTGAGCCGAAACATGTAAGGCAGGTGGTGACGAGGTGGAAAACTTAAAAAGTGTCACATTTGACGGAAGGAACTTGATTGTTAATTTGTTAGTGTGACGGACCAGAATGAAAGACCTTAAATTAAAAAAATACATTTTGAATTGTTTCATTTTTGGTCCGTTACACTATCAGTCACAGAGTTAGTAGAGAGTCCGTCGAGTGTAACAATTTGTAGGTCACTTTTTTAATATCACTTCTGCAGTACACAACACACAGCACATAAGACACATCGAACCATAAGCCATACAACTTCAAGCTGACGTCTCCAATCTTCGGGATGAACTAACAAGGAGAAATTCAGCATTTTAGATTAAATATTTTAACATTTAGCGTTTTAATTTAAAACAGTTTCGGATGAAAAATGAGAACTTGACAGTGTACGCAACTATCTTAGTATGTTTTGTGCTTTTACACGCTAGCATATTGTAGCAGCGTCTATACGACAAACATAACTGTGAACATCATAAACAACAACAGTGTTTCCATAGTTATAGCAAGTGCCTCTGATGATGGTTGTATAAAACCGAAACATGTAAGGCAGAAGTGATATTAAAAAAGTGACCTACAAATTGTTACACTCGACGGACTCTCTACTAACTCTGCAAATGATACACTTTTATTTTGATGGTAGGAACACACGCACAGCGACATCGGTCGTACGGAAAAAGTCGTACGATTTTTTTGCCGTAATACCTCCTTTTCACACTAGAGCGACCAAATACATTTCCTTGCTCTCCGACTGTCGTACGGTAGATGTCGCATGTCGTCACGTAGGAAAGCTAAGACTACACTTTATACTCTACTACTTGATGCGACATGAACCGTACGGACATCGTACGACCGACCGATGTCGCTGTGTGTGTTCCTAGCCTGAGTGTTAAGAATTGTTAAATTATTTGTGCAACTCTAAGCCAGAGATTTATGTACACGGGACACTCTATCATAAACTTGTTAGACATTCTATTTCTTCGTGTTGTTGACTTTTTCATTATGTTCAAAGGGAAGTGAGTGGAGGAGTTGGCTGAGGGGAGGGGAGATGCTTGTGGGTCTAACCGGACTGTTATGGTTATTGATTTTAATTTGCAGTAAAAGCCTCTGCGTTTAGTTACACACACGCCGTGCCGCAGGAACACAGGCGGACCCTTCCGACTCTGCCTTGGCACATTAAGGCTAAAGGGGACTGTTCTACCGTCTCTAGGCATCGAGTGGAGGAGCATTCCAAATCTGTACCTTAGCACTTACAGGCTAAAGTAGAAGGTCAGATCATTCAGCATGCAGTCAATAAATTCACCAATTATCTTAGAAACTATGGAAGTGATGATAAAATAACTTTTAAAATATTTTGAATATTATTTTATATTTGCGAAGAAATATGCTCCCAGTACACTCGCCCGGAATTAGAATTAACGAAACAAGTTATTACTAGGCCGGCTGTAAGGATATGAATCCGACTTTAAATCTGATTTTATAAATTCTTAGACAGAGCCGGTTGTATAGTGGCAAAGTTCCGGACTCGTATCTGGACGTACTGGGTTCGAATTTCGGACGGGACACCCACTATCCCGACTCCTGGAAAGTGTCAGGGTACCTTCTCGACCCCCCTACAACCGCTTCCTTCGAAATCTTTTCCAGTTCATCAGTCACTTATCAACATACCACTTTTCAAAACTTTGTAGTCTATGTGGGGTCTTAAAGTAACCCACAAAACACATTCTGGACTATTTAGCATTCCAGCGGCTTCTGCACCAATTCAGGGAGGATGTATTGCTTCCTGCAGAAACTCCGTCCCAGAACAACGCACTTCTGTAGGTTGTGACGTCAGCAAAGCGGAAGTGGGCAGACAGCCGCTCGCAAACGTCCCGCAGCGTGCAGTGATTGGTTTCCCCCTCCAGCTGATCTTAACTAACAATTCGCTTCTATCTACGACATCAATAAAGTCTCTATGGGGGCATGATCATAGAACAGAGCAAAATAATTGGACCTAGAACCGACAATATTTAAAGTAAACATAAACTTTTTTCGATTTCATTACTTGCGAACCACTCCGCGGAGACGTGTAGAGGGTGGATGTGTACACGGACAACGGAATTCTTTCATTTCTCTTGCAGAAAGGAAACGCTTCAGAGCAAAGGTCGAAATAATGCAGCATTTTAAATTTTCTCTTGATAAAATATTCTCAGCAAAATTACGAAATATAACAATAGAAGGAACTGTATGTGACTCTCAAATGTACTTGCTACGCATCCAACACAAAAAACAAACGGTCAAGCTGTGCTTGTTACAATCATTCTTTCCACGTCTCTTTCACAGCTTCCATTCAAAACTCACTTTTGTCCATGTTCCTGTTGTAATGCATCCTAGCCTCTGAGCAAATCAATTCAATAAATTCGCAAAGGCACTGATTTGACACACGCTGTTTTGTAGGATTTGTCACTTGCTTTAACGCTATTTTCTTGCTTGTTTTTTCAACGAACTACTCAGAGTTAGAATCCACAAAGTAGAATTCTCGACTACTTTGTGTTTATGATCCTCAGTCGACCTGTCGCTTTTTTTTTTTCTGACAAAACTTTCACATATCATAAACAAACAAACTCCGTGGCTTGTAGTCCTCAAGCGATATATACGTATACCGACCGAGCGACCGTCGCTTGTCGGCAGAGTTAGTGCCAACTTGTAGCATTGTCAGCGCAACGGATCCCCACTGCCAATAATCTCCATTTATATCATACCTAGGATTATTGTTGAACTGATCACCTTGGAAACACCAAATTACACACAACTCTTACTTGTATTTATAAAACAAATTACATAGAAAAATTAATATCATTCTTTAAAAGACGATTGCAATAAAATGCTTAAGCACATATACGGCCGCGCCATAGCTCAAGCGGTTATTCTCAGGCTTCCCACCGCGGCGGCTCCGGTTCGATCCCGGGTCTGATCAAGTGGGATTTGTGGTGGACAAAGTGGCACTGGGGCTGCTTTTCTCCGAGTACTTCGGTTTCCCCTGCCAATCTTCGTTCCACCAAATTCTCCATCATCATAATCACCCGGGGCAGGCTACAATAGCCCAATCAGTGGTCGCCGTGCCCAGCGGACCCAGTTGGACTCCACCCCCCACTAAGCGGAAAATAAGCACGTATACACATAAGTGCCATGGCATTTAATTAAGCAGAGAAACAAATTAAAACCCGAAAGAAAGGCCGGTCACGGTAGCCGAGCAGTCTAAGGCATGTACTGTCTCCTCTCGCTCGGAACCGGGATCGTGGGTTCGAATCCCACACAAGGCATGGTGTTTGGTATGTGTATGTGTTTATTCTGAGTTTACATTGTCCTTTGTTTAGGTAGAGGTTTTGCGACGGGCTGATCACTGATCCAAGGTGTCCTACCGTCTGTAAAACATGATTAACGAAATTGAGAAATCGGCGAAGAATGGGGAAAAACCTTCACTGTAGCCCTCTGAGTCGTAAGAGGCGACGAAAATGGAACCCAGTTCCTGGGGGTATAACTGTGTCACCCTGTTCCTGGGGAATGTAAATACGGGGACCTGGCCCTCCAGTTTGTGAGTAGTCTCTAATCTGAGACAGTAAAATATGTTCACGGGTCCTGTGGGACTCAGACCCGAGAATGACTGCGCTGACTAGTCCAGCAGCAACTGTAAACGATAGACCCACCCTCTCGTTAGAGAGGATGTTGCATGAGGATTATAACGGCAAGTTCAAACTTGGAAAATAAAATTACTGGTCGTGATTCTCAAGGGGTTGGTCGCCATGATGAACTGATTGGCGGTAAACCGCCAGTCGTAAAGTTACTATGGCTTTGGCATGTGGAGGTGAGTTGGAATACCTCCACCATAGTCCTGTGTGTCTTGGGAGACGACGAAAAGGGAACCCACTGCCTGGGAGTATAAGTGGAACACCGTGTTCCTGGGGGCTCTGGGCCTCCAGGTTGGGGGTGTCTCGAACCTGAGACATTAAAGTATGGTCATGAGTCTCCCAAGACTCGAACCCGAGAATGATTGCGCTGACAAGGCAGCAGCAAATTTCAAACGACAGACTCACCTTCTTATCAGAGAGGATGTTACATATGGACTATAATCGGAAATATTCAGTTGAAGAAAGAAAATACTGGTCGTGGGTCTCAAGGGGCTTGGAGCCAAGAAGAACTGATTAGCGGTAAACCAGCAGTCGTAAAGTGACAGTGGCTTTTGCAGATGACAGAACTGAGGGAGTCTCAGGTGTGCTGCAGGTACAGTGAGACAGGTATGACTACTGCGTTGAACTCCTTTGCCAGGACACGACTAGTGGCGACTGAGAACCCTGCTAGGGGAGAGTTGCCGAATTTGGAGCGGCTCCTAGATTGGACCGCCGTATACCTTGGAAAAAAAAGAGATACTTGCAGCGTCATGGTTGGCTGCTCTGGCTTAAGAAATGAGGATGGAAGGTGCTAGAACAACGAGATAGACATTTCGCTCAGTCTCGCTGAGTTCTGCATACAGCGATGTGTGAACGTTATTTCTCCTATCATCTCAAATCAATTTTTTATGCAGCCTGTAAGTGCCATAATTTTAAACGTTACTAATGTAAAGTGTACTGTTTACCTACAGCATGATGTACCCGTTTTTATCATTACATTTGGTCAGTAATATACAAATATATTTTTCGAACTAAACTTACAAGTTGCCTAATTTGAACAACCATAAGTTGCTTTCATTAGACCAGTCCATCGTAGGACACGATGTGTTTTATTACTACGAGTGGTTCAAAGCTACGTTCTTTGGATATATGGAGAAGATTCTAGCTGATCATATTATCATGTTAGGGGAGTATTTTTATGGAGTAGCATTGAGCATTAAAGACCTTCGATAGTTAGCATTTGATCTGGCAGAGAAACACAAACTTCCTCACACACTGATTAAAGGAAATTGGCATGGTAAAAATGGTTCTATGCATTTATGCGAAGAAATCATCAACTGCCTTTTCAGAAACCAGAGGCTACCTAAATACTAGCAACAGCAAACATTTCAACAGGGATAATGTACTACATTATTTTGATCTGTTAGAAAGTAATATCGCAAAAATTGGGCTTACACCTGACAAGACATTCAACGTAGGTGAGTATGGATTCAGCACCGTGCAGAAACGTCAACATCAAATAGTTGCACGGGAAAGGAAACGTCAGGTAGACATTGTTGCAAGTGGCGAACGAGGAGTCTGCGCAGTCGGTGTTACAGGTGTCTACATACCGCCTATGACAATCTCTAGCAAAGAAATGGAATAACGCGCCTGATATTTGTGCCCTTTTATGCAACAGGGATTTCACCAGTTGATCGTCATATTTTTCAAGAGCTCCATTTTGCTCCTGCTGACACTGCCCAGCCATCTGCCTCTGAAACTCAGAATCCAGAAGCATCTTTGGGCACAGAATCTGACTCAGAAGTTAGGGACGACAGTAAGGAAGAAGGAGATTAAGAAACGTTTAGTAAGAGAATGAAGCACTTTGAAAATTACTGCACAGCAGGTTTCCTCCCTGCCAAAACTGGCAGCTGAGCCACGGCCAAGAGTATCACGAAAGTATCTATGAAAGAGCGCGAAAGCGACTGTGTTAACTAGCAGCCTCTATAGACGGACGCAGGAACTCTCTAGAGATAAAGCAGGAAATGCAAATAAAAATACAATTATTCACACCAGAGATGCAGATACAAATGATGGGAACTCAGGTTAGTTTTGCTTCTTGTGTGCTCAAAAGCAGTAAAGAGGGCATAATTCAGTGTATGCAGCGCCACAGCTGGGTCCAGACTCCTCCTGCTAAGGTGAAACAAAGCATGAAGGAGTTCTACTGCTCTACGCGCACTGCGAAGTAGATTCTTTCTGAAAGCCTACTTCAAGCCACAAGAAAGTTAAATGTCAATTTTGTAAGCATACTAAAAAGATGTAATTAATTCTAAATCCCACAAATGTATTTTCAATTATCTGTTTATCACGATGTACAATTTATTTATGTTCCCCCCCGGCCCCCCGGGGTTTAATGGTCTTATTCTTCCTTTTTACTTTATTTTAAAGTTTTGAACAATTTTCTTAAACTGATGTTTTAATTTAATTGGTTTTTGGGAATGGCCCAATTTACGAAACCGTGTCTAGAATGGATGAATGTCAATAGTTCAGATTTTTTATAGTCCTACTTTTATTAAAGGTTTTTGGTCACGATAAATACTCGGATATGACAAGAAAGTACATATGATACTTGTCTTATGCCCGTATTTGTTTCCTTTCTGCAATGTTTCAAGTTTGCGTACAAGAGAAAAATTTTACACTGGTCCAAGTTCGGCAACTTTCCTCTTATGTGTGTAACGGTGACCTGTAGAGTGTGTAGAATAGCGGTAGCCCTGTGACTGTCTGCAGTTCCGAGCGGTGTGTATAAGGTGCCAATAAATCCAGTCATCCAATCGAAATAGTCACTCTATGCTAGGTGACAATATTTTTCTTATATTCGTCAGGTATCCGGTTGTCGGGACACCTGCTCTCCCAGCTTGGAGTTTTCTTTGTTTGTATCTGTCCTTTTGGAAATGTTAACAACAGTATCTTACTTTAGGCAACGACAACTGCCTTACATCTATTGTATTATTCATAATTCTTTATCATACTGTGACATAACATCTAAGAAGTGGAATAGCGGAACCAGCTCAGACGTCCATTGCTAGGCAACAGCTCTGTAAACACGTTTCCCCAGCAACATAATCTTTGAAATGGTGTTTTATACGCGGTCCGTCCCGAAGGTATAGCGGGTGCCATCGGGAAGATTTAACCAGTTGCCCGAGATGAGGAAGGTTGGAACAATCATCATTGGCCTGCGAGTCGTATGAGGCGGCGGAAAGGGAACGCAGTGCCCGGGTGCGTACCTGGCCCTCCAGGTTGGGGGAGTCTCGAATTCGAGAGTGTAAAATATGGTAATGTGTTCCGTGGGAGGCCGACCCGAGAATGACCTTGCTGGCGAGGAACAATAGCAGTTACAAACGTCAGACCCGTCCTCTCGTCAGAGATGGCGCCTGACATCAACATACCCGCTAATGTCTAGCAGTAACAAAAATCTGGTCTTGGGCCCCAGATGGGGTTTGACACTAAGACAGACTCGCCGACTGACCGTATGTCGTAACATAACTTTGAGTTAGCCAGTGGTCAAGGTGAATGTGTGTGCGCGCGTGGAGGAAAGTGCCAGTTAGTGAGTGAGTGAGTGAGTGAGTGAGTGAGTGCCCTTTCGAGTCACCCCCACTAGAGGGGTAGTGAGCAGTAGTAGTCAGAACCTTCCTCTTGTCGAAGAGGAGGCCCCACTTCTAAACACGTACGTGTCGAGGTGTCTTGGTCACGGATCCCGACGTGCTCGAAAGCAAGAATTACTATGCTGGCGAGGGTCAGCAGTAATTTAACGGACCGCACACAGACCGTCTAACGAAGAATATATTTTAGTGGATCTTTGAGGAAGCGGTTCTGAGCTAAGCGATGTGCTATGCAGGAATTTGCCTGGAAGAACCGAGGAAAAAGATTATGGCCCTCAATTAATACAGACGGTATCCTGGCAGGTATTATTCGAACGCCTCGCGAATACAAGTGACTGGGCAGTCAACTTGACAGCTGTGTGACTGCGTATTTAACTTCCCTCCATAGCAAAATAAATTATGTTACATCTTCACCAGACGTTCCCTGGTAACGGCTTTCAACGCCGTAGCTTCCTCAACTTCTCCTTTCACGCCCTTCCTGGGCGGTGACTCTCACAACTAACTTATTTCTATGCCTGTCCTGCTTACAACACCTCGGCACGGGCCGCACAGAATACACCTTTTTCAACAATCCTTCTATTATTGCGTCACGTAGCTGTCACGCGGACCTTATAGAGAACACCCCTTCCCATTTACTCCATTGGTGCATGTTACAAATCGATTGCGGTCATTACCTATCAACGACCGTTTTATACGTGCTTATTTCGCGATTGTTGCCCAGCAACGGATGTACATGCTACAGTATTATGTAATTTTGCTGTGAGATATAAAACATTGTAGTCTGATATAGCATTACTACGATTCGGAGTGGTATATTGCATCCACGTTCAGAGTTGAATAGATAGTTACTTCTGCCCTGGACATGCTGGCAGTAACTTCCTCGTATCATCAGTACCGGTGTCAGAGTCAGAGCTATTTTAGACTAGTGGTTTATCGCCAATCAACTCGTCTTGGTGACAAGCCCCTTGAGACTCACGACCAATAATTAAATTTTCAACTGAACACTTGCAGTTATATATCTTACGTAATATTCTCTCTGAGGATAGGATGGGTCTGTCGTTTACAATTGCTGCTGGTCCTCGCCAGCGCAGTCATTCTCAGTTTTACCGTCTCAGATCCGAGACTGTAGTACCGGTGTTTATGACCACACAGTAGACAGTAAATCTAGTATTCACAAAGTCCCGGCTTTTATCTCAATCTTCGCAGCTATTATCCAGTGTTGTGAACAGTAACATGTATCTGCCACTGTAATAATCAGTTACCTGAATATGGAAACAAGTCGGGTACATCAAAGTACGTGATCGCCTGGCGATACTGACCTCAGACCTGTCAAAGTTTGTACAGGATCTAGGTGGCGGTGGTTCTCATTTTGCATGTAGACGAACTGTGTTTAGTCACAAGTTATACTGATGAATATAGTTGAAAATTGTGTTCACACGGGAATTGGGTAGGCCTAAGATTGTAAACTGGTTTGGTACAAAAGGAAGAGAGAGGTGACTAGGGGAGTGGGGGGGGCAGCTTCTGTAGCATACAGTTTGCCCAAGTTTCCTAATTAACTCTCAGCTTGCTTCGCACGCACGCAAGCTCACACACACAGAGCGCTCATCTAGTCACGGCCGTCGGTTCTTTCCCCTTCTCTTTCTCGTCACGTGGTATATCAGCCCTGCTACAGCCACCATTTCAAGTTCCCACGTCACCTCTCACCCCGCTCTTTCTGCACCAGTACGAGGGTTTTAATGTATAAACTCTTTAAGTCATCCTAGGGACGTAATCCCGTATACCCTTGTGGAAGTTTATTGACGTTTCGGAGGAGAGTACAACAGTTAAGTCGAACAAGCAAGGAGCAAGCAGGTTTGCTAGTTGCTCATTGCAAGTAGCTCTCTGGGCTCAGTCTTTTAATATACACAAATTATATGGACCGAATTAGCAATTTAATCTCAATTTCTAATGCTAGTAGAAATCTTTTCATGACAAAGTTATTTTCTTGCAGTATTGCGGCCATCAACATAGAAATTGAAAATAAACCAATCGAACTATGTACATTGGTTTTATATAATAACTACTACATATTTCTGGCAACATTTGGGACCATCTTCAGGCAGTTTCATTACATACGTCTTATATTAGTGAAATATCCTAATATTGATCCCTATTAGTGTAATCATAATAATCAGCATAATAATAGTGTAACGTGTATGGCTCTCCCTTTTGATGCTGAAAGTACTATTGCAAAATTGAAGAGGTAAAACTCACCAGATAGTGATCAAATTCCGGGAGAACTTATTCAGGCAGGAGGTGAAACATTACGTTCTAAGATCCATAAGCTAATTAATTTCATTTGGAATAACGATAAATTGCCTGGTCAGTCGAAGGAGTCTATTATTGTACTAGTTCACAAGAAGGGTGATACAACTGACTGTAGTAATTATCGGGGGATATCACTGCTATCAACTTCATATAAAACTCTATCCAATATTCTTCTCTCAAGGCTAAGTCCAGACATAGATGAAATTATTGGGGATCATCAGTGTGGGTTTCGACGTAACAGATCAACTACAGATCAGATCTTTTGCATTCGTCAGATACTGGGGGGAAAAATGGGAGTATAATGAAACAGTACATCAGCTATTCAAGACTTCAGTTAAAGGAAAATATTGTACAATATTCTGATAGAGTCTGGGATACCAATGAAACTAGTTAGGCTTATTAAAATGTGTTTAAACGAAACGTATGGTGAAGTACATGTAGTTACCTATTATTAACATGTTAGTAGTAAATATATGTACATAAATAATGGTAAGGTAATTCTGGGAGATTGTGTAGAGAAAGACAGAAAGTTGTTAGGGAAAGGGTGGCATATTTCTAATATTGGGAAGAATATTGTCACGTGAGTGAGTGCTAGAGACGGGATTTTGGCTGGAATCTGGAATTATTTGACATTCTTACAGCTCATGAATACATATCACTAATGTTCCTGTCATGTTGCTTGTTAGCGGGTCCCAGCCGTGGCTCACATCCTCGCAGGGTGGCGTCCATCTCATGCCAACACCATACTCTGACTGCTGGCTTCATCCGGTACTCCCTTCAGCTGCTAGCTTCCGGGCTGGACTGCCTTGCATGTGCCAACCTCGAACTTCAACTTTTAATTCTCGACTGGCTTCCATGCCAAACTAACTCACTGAGTCAGGGTCAGAGTTACTTTACGACTGACGGTTTACCGCCAATCAGTTCGTCTTGGCGCCAAGCTCCTTGAAACTCACAACTAGTGCTTATGTTCTCAAACTGAACACTTGAGGTTTTAGTCCTTATGTAACATCCTTCCTGGGAGAAGATGGGTCTATCGCTTACCATTGCTGCTGGTCCTCGCCAGCGCATTCTCAGTATGTGTCCAGCGGGATTTATGACCACATTTTACTGTCTCACATTCGAGGCTCTCCCAACTTTCAAGGCTCTGTCCCGTTATTTATATCCCCCAGGAACAGGGTGCCCCAGTTACACCTCCAGGCACTGACTCCTTTCGTAGCCTCAGCACGGACCGCTTAGAAATCACCGCTTCCAACAGTTCCTCCATAGTTACGTGCGCACGTTTCTTTGCGATGGCTCTGGTATTCTTGCATGTTTACGAAGCTGTTACCTAGCAATGGCGGTTTCTCTGGCTGTCATATTCTATCAGACCTCATATTACAGTAATAAATGTATCCCTTTTTTTACCACCTGCGGACCGGGTAGGCTCGGGACACTTACGTGAAAACCACCGAAGGCGGTGGGATCGGTTAACTGTTAATTAATACAGCATTTATGTCAAAAGATGGCAGGAAGTGGGCGCCTCTGTGCAGCTGCATGTAGTTCTGAGGCGGGGAACGGCGGTCAAATAGTTAGCAAAAAATTAAATTTAGGAATGGATTAGAACAGACGGACTTCGAGGAATGTTTGTGTCTACTGAGTTCAGAAAATTTCTGTCTCCTCGTTTGATATCTAAAAACTTAGATTTGCGTACTAACTTATGGAGCTGAGCCCTTCTTGAGGTGCCGTCAATTCTGCAGCTACTCAAGAATTTACCAGCATTTTATGGAATCCGAAGGTTCATTACCGTGTTCTAAAAACTTAGATAAGATACAAACATTTACACTTACACCTGCTGTCATACTGTGGGAATGTGAAAGTTGGTCTCTCAATGTGAAAGAAAAGCGGAATGGATGGAGGGCATTTGAGAATAGTGTGCTAAAGAAAATATTTGGACCTGAGAGGGAGGAAGTGACATGAGTCTGGGGAGAACTGAGTAATTTGTACCCCAACTACTTGCTAGTACGATGATGGAACCGAAGATGATTAGGTGAGGTCATGTTGGTTGTAAGTTACAGATAAGGCATTTTGTATAATTTAAATTATAAAACCAGAAAGAGCGAGACAGGTTGGGAAACCTTGGGGTGAACGGAAGGATAATATTAAAATAAATCTTGAGGAAGTAGGGTATGATGTTGTGCACTGGATTCATCTGACACAGGATATGAACTGGAGGCGTGTTGCTCTAGGATGTGGGTTCTTTTACTATGCTATCAGTACCTAGACTATTTCATTCGTTCATTCATTCACCCAACAATGGTTCTACAGCCCTTTGTTGGTGTTGCCCTGACCTCTTCTTCAGTTCCGTAATCTCTTGTACACAGACGATAGGATTCCTTGGAAGAGCGATCAGCCCGTCGCAAGGCCACTACCTGCACACCGGATAACACAAACACAGAATAAACGCACACGCAAACATGCATGCCTTGGATGGGATTCGAACCCACGATCCCAGCGTTTGAGCGAGCGAAGACAGTTCATACCTTAGACAACGCGGTCATTGTGATCGGCACCTAGCCTATACAGCGTCGAGTGTTAAAGTAAGTAAAAAGTAAAGCTCTCCCTGTAACAGGCCGTGAACGCCCGTAGGGTTGTGAGACGTTAAGGGTCCCACATTACCTTGACAATCGGCTCAAAGATGGCAGGATAATTAATGACGAATTGGAAAGGATTTGGAAGGAAGTGGCTGTGGTCTAATGTAGATATTACCCAAGAATTTGCCTGGAAGAACTGAGAAAACCACGAAATATCTCAGTCAGGGTACCGGTTGTGACGGCGGACATTAGAACCGAATTCCTCCGATTAAAAATATAGAGCGTTACTGATTCACAGACTTGCTAGGTGGGGTGCTGTTGTGAATACGGTGATGAGTTTTCGGATTCAATTGGAGCAGACGAGTGTCTCGCCAGCTCAGTAACTTTTTTTTTTAATTCGCTTAGTGGGGGGTGGAATCCAACAGGGTCCACTCGGGGCAGCGGCTACTGATTTGCCTATTGCAGCCTGCCCCGGGTGATTATGATGATGGAGAATTTGGTGGAATACAGATTGGCAGGGGAAAGCGAAATACTCGTAAAAAAAACCCCCGCCCCAGCGCCACTTTGTCCACCATGAATCCCACTTGACCAGACTCGGGATCGAACCCGGGCCGCCGCGGTGGGAACCCAAAGACTAACCGCATGAGCTACAAGTTTCCCGCCCAAGTAGTTTCCAATGCCTCTGGTAGATGGGGGAAATATCAGGTACCGAGGGCCGACCTCGTTGGCTGAACGGGGCTGATAGCACGCACCAGTACCGGTAGGGTATGGCGACAGTAGAAATTAAAGGGGGACGCACAATGGACCAATAACTGGTCTAAGTACATGGGGAAACCCACCCCCTCTAATAATAATAATAATAATTAATAACCGCATGAGCTATGAAGCGGCTCGCCAGCTCAGTAACTGCCGGTTTAAAAGCTTTCCTCCTCTCCATGGAGTTGCTTAGGCATATGAGTGTTTCACACGGTGAAGGCATCGAATTACTAACTGTAAATTACTAAATTATTTCCCAACAAATATAAAAATTCGCAACACTGACCCAGTGCCTGTCTGCCCGGTTTTTGCCATTTCCCTGTCTGTGATAATTCCCGATATGGAGACCGCAGCGTTAGCTAACATGTAGGCCTACCCGCAAAGTTTCCATTTGATAAATAAAATACTGCGTTATTTATAACTATTAACACGTGTCCCTCTCCGAGTGAATCACTCCGTACATGAAGAAAGCAGTCTTCTGGGATTTGGCACCGTGTATATGTGGTGTTAACCGACGTTTCGGGAGGAACGTATCGCCTACATCTTCATGGTAGAAGGAAAAATATAAGAAATCCGCAAGCGAAGAGACCGTGAGAACCGGTAAACTGTCTCTTCGCTTGCGGATTTCTTATATTTTTCCTTCTACCCTGAAGATGGAGGGGATACGTTCCTCCGAAACGTTGGTTAACACCACATATACACGGTGCCAAATCCCAGAAGACTGCTTTCTTCATAGTCACCGCCGTGAAAGCCTCAAATCTTACACTCTGTACATGTTGTACATTGTTTTCGAAAAACCGGTATTTACAGTAGTTTACGATTGTAGCTTGAGTACATAAGCAGGAGTGATATTATAAAAGCTGAAATGGCTGTAGAGGAGAAATGATGGGAGCTTGGGAGGTGGTTTGTGCCTTACCGTTCGCCATATGAATGTAAACGACTTTCTGCGCCGACAGAGAGAGAGGCTGATACACAAGGAAGCCGGAGCAGAGCAAGCTAAAATACCGTAACGTGACGTCATATTTCATGACTTCGTGTTGACTGATTCTCATTTGGCAAGCTTTCCTGCAGGGCACACTCCAACCCGCCCCCCTTTCCTCCCCCAACCATAAAAGCTTCACACTCTCTCTCATAGAGACCAAAATCGCTTTCTCCCTTTGTACAATATTTCCGTCCAGTCTCACTCTCCGCTTCTAGTCCCAAATTCTCTTCTCACGTCTGCTGTATTTTCCTGTTCTACTTTCTCATTTCCTCTCTTTATATTGTACAAATCGTATTCTCTCAGTCACCCTTCATCTTCATCAGTTTCTTCTCTTTTTCCATACTTTTTCGCCCCATATTCTCTCTTCAACCCTGTTACATTTCAACTTTCTTCTTTGCCTTCCTAGTTTTCTCTTACATCGTATTTCACGCTCTCCACTTACCGGCTTCAGCCTTGCTNAGATTTCACCGGTTTTATATCTTTGTGTATTTGTGTCGGTACTGAAGCAGGGAAACAAGGTGTTTCGGAAGGTTGTACCCTTTGGCGGTGTTCTATAGAGAAATGATTAGAAATCTTGTAATCCGTAATGTAATACTCAGTATTGCCAACGCGTTCTTTGCAGTTTACGAAGCTTACTTAAAAATTATGGGCAATGAAATGCAAATTAGTTTATGTCTAGTTTTTTAGGCGTTTTCTTTACTTTGTGAAGAACCCACATTAGTGTGAGCATGCTGGCACACAAACTTTGAGCTCTACATGACAGTAACAATACATCGGTTGATAATATCAAATACAATAAAGTGTGCACATTTTGTGAGAATATATGTGAGCGTTAACTGTAATCGTTCTTCTTCATTCAACCATGTCTATGTATTAAGTTTTCATCTGAGTAATCATATTAAAATATTTGAATATTCATATTGTTAAAATACATAAAACAGAGTAAAATGGCTGAGTTTAATACCGGTTAAAGTTAAATTTAATTACTGAAGTAACAGCGTGACCTAATGAAGTGCTTTATACAGAGATACTGGGTTTTCGGACTTATCCATCGTCCTGGTTTTAAGATAACTAAGAAAAACACGACGTTTCGGTAACTGGATCTGTTTCCGTCCTCAGGTGGTCCCAGTGATTGAGGCTAGCTCTTTCTAAGGGACCCAACAGAATAGGTGTTTTCCCTCATCTGAGGACGGAAACAGATCCAGTTACCGAAACGTCGTGTTTTTCTTAGTTATCTTAAAACCAGGACGATGGATAAAGTCCGAAAACCCAGTATCTCTGTGTGTTATACACAATCGTCAGAATCCTATAGTAACTGGAAGTGCTTTATATAATAACAAATAAGCCGCAGTTTCTGAGGCGCTGTTGTTCCAAGATCGAATATTATGGTGTTAACGAAATTTTCACGTGAAACTGCTGCTTTACAAATTTTAAACTTTTAAGTTAATAAATAGTTGCATATAAGACTGTAAAATAAGATTTATAATAAAAGCGGAAACGAAGACTTTCCCGTTGAGTGGTGTGTATAGAGGAAATATTCCAGAAGACTCGTAATTTTTTACATAAACTCGAATTCTATTAACTTTCCTTTCCTTTTCCTGTATTCATTTCCAGTCAATGATATCGAAGGCTACGTCGAGGGTGACTTTTATCACAATTTCCCTCCAATAACTTACACAAATAGTCAATCACATGCCGTCTCTCATATACGAGTACGATACACTACACTCCACATATCCCAAAAATATTTGTCTCGTGGTCAGGCTTCTAAGAAGTCATGTCGATGCTGATGATGCAAGTCTATCGGGAGATAACACAGTTGGCATAACGAAAAACACACTCTAACTGACTCTAGTAAGGAGGTTAGTCTCGAAGTAAAAGCAGAGAAATAACTAAGCATATGTTTGTGCCTCGTCGCCAGAAAGCAGGGCAAAACCATGACATAAAGATTGGTAACAGATGTTTTGAAAATGTGGCACAGTTTGAATAGTTGAGAACGACACTAACAGATTAAAATTTGTCTCACAAGGAAATTAAGAGATTCAATTCGGATATTGCTTGATACTTATCAGTCCGGAAGTTTTTGTCTTCTCCTCTGTTGTGTAAAAACATAAACATTAGAATTACAAAAATGTAATTTTGCCTACGGTTCTGTATGGGTGTGTAACTTTGTCTCTGAAGTTAAGGGGTGTTTAAGAAGAGGGTGCTCAGGAGGAAACTCATATTTGAACCGAAGAGAGATGAATTGACGGGAGATTCCAGAAAATTGTATATAAAGAAGCTTCATAACTTTTTCTTTTCACCAAATGTAATTAGAAAGATAAAATCAAGGAGGATAAGATAGACAGGGCAAGTAGCACCAATTGCGAAGAAGAAGAAGAAGAAGAAGAAGAAGAAGAAGAAGAAGAAGAAGAATGCATATAGGATATTGTTGNGGAAAGCCAAGAGGAAAGAGAACCCTAGGAAGACCAAAATGTGGGTGGGTGGACAACAACAAAATGTATCTTAGAGAGATAAGATAGGTTGGCATGGACTGGAATGATCTGGCTCAGGATAGGGACCAGAGGAGGGCTCTTGTGAACACGGTAATAAACCTTCGGGTCCCATAAAATGCTGGGAATTTCCTGAATAGCTACATAATTGGCGGCTTCCCAAAAAGGGACAGCTTCATGGAGTTAATACAAAAGACAGACCCGTCCTCTCGTCAGAGAAGGCGCCCCACAAGAACAAGTCCGTAACTGTCAAACAGTAATAAATATCAGGTCATGAGCCCAAATGGGGCACTACACCAAGACTTACTGACTGACCGACTGACCGTCAGTCACAATGTGACTTGACTTTAATTCGTCATTCTTAAGAGAGTTGAATGTTCAGCTGCGGAGTGTTAACCAGCGGATAACGGAAGCTGAAAAAGACCAATTCGTAAATCAGAACCAAGTCAGTCACAGTGTGAAAGAAGACACTCGTAGTCCATTAAGGAATGGAGCGAGTCTTAAGCGGTCATCGAGTGTGAGCTGTTATAATTGAGTGTAGTGAAGAAGGTGGCAGGAAAAGCCAATCATCCAATCCACAACCCGTTATTATTAGTCACGGAACCTCGGACACGTGAAATTGTTATAATAATAATAATTATTGTTATATTAGGCCTTTCATCGTAATAACAGAACACGTGTTGTGCGTGTCTGAGAGAAATGGCAAGAGAAGAGTATTGGCAAATAAGGGAGAAGACGTGTCAAGAGGTTAGAGAAACCTGCCCAATGAGGAGCGTCAGTATTTCTTCTTGTTCTTCTGGAATGAAGCCAAAGACCTGTGCAGGACAAGGTCTCGCGTTTTACAGTTTTCAGTTGCCATGTAGATTTTTGGTGGGACTTCCTAGATGGAGGACCAGCCTCTCATACGACAGGAAATTACAGAAACAGAAGAAAAAGGTGCAGATCTCCTCCCACTGAGTGCAATTCGAACCCACGATCCGCATGTTCTGCCGGTAGACGAGAGGGTATACTCCTTGAACTCTGCGGACGGGGACAGGTAGTTGTACTCTCCGCAAAGTACTGTTAGAATGATCAAATTAAGGGCCGGAAATTTAGCATGCAAGAAGATTGAATTACTTAAACCCGCAAGTGGGCCTACTTGGGAAGGTATAGGTGAGGATGTAAGAAAAATATTAATATTTTTCACATGAAAAGTATAATAAATTTTGGAATGGATTCAGATGGCTCTGAATAGAATCCAGTGGCGTCATGTGTTTAACTCAGCTACCATCATACAATTTAGATAAAGGACGAGAAATATCTTGACAAGCAGATAGAGTATTGTCTACAGGAGAAGGACTCTGGTCTTGTACATTTCCTCAAACTGACCTAGACACGCTGAATCCCGCGTTGTCTTAGCAGAGGATTCACAAGTTTTACCTTTTAGTCGCCGTGTACCGATTTGGCCTCTTCGAGGTATTTGCATTAAAGCCGTCACAAAGAGAGCGGCTGCTTATTCATCGCTTTGTCAATAGATGGCATGAAGTGTAACATAAGTATGTTTAGGGAAAAGTACCGCCTTTAAAGTGATATATCGACTTTACTGCTTGAAGTTCATTTGAGGGGAGTATTACCGGATTGTCTTTCAACTGCACACTCAATTGTACGTATATCCTGGCGTTTTTAGCATGTATTGGCAGGCAAAGCACTAAATCCAAACTTCCTGTGTTTTATATTATGTAATTAGCTGCCTCCGTAGCCTAGGGGTAACGTTCCCACCTCATGACTCAAGGTACGCGGGTTCAAACCCGGCGGAGGTCGTGGAATTTTTAAGGGCGGAAAAATTCAGGGAACAAGTCCTCCGGGAGGGACTTTAAGCCGTGTGTCCCGTGTCGTAGCTTTACGGCACGTAAAAGGACCTCATGTCTTTAGGAGACCTCTGAGCCAAATTACAGGCCCTTTCCCGCCCAAGTAGTCTCCAATGCCTCTGGTGGATGGGGGAAGCATCAAGTACCGGGGGCCGACCTCGTTGGCTCTACGGGGGCTGATAGCACGCACCGTTACCGGTAGGGTATGGCGACAGTATAAATTAAAAGGGGGACGCACAATGGACCAATATCTGGTCTAAGTGCATGGGGAAATCCACCCCCTCCTATAATACATACATATTACGTAATTTCAAAAGTAAAATTATTTTCAAAACAAAACCTTGATTGCAATAGCTGTGGAATATGTTTCAGTCATCACTTCTGTTGGATTTCAAGCTCTTATACCCGTGACCACGAAGTGATGCTACATAGCCCGACAGTTTAACTACTGGACTACACAGCGTCACATCATAGAAAATTGTGTTAATCGTGTTATGTGTGCCCTCAACTGGATGAAAACAAAACAGCGGCCGTAAGGAACTATTTTCTTTAAAGAATGTCTTTCTATTTAATTTTCCTCCTTCGATCCCGTCTCTTTCTAACTGATTTATATTCCTCCTTTGTGTTATTTTGTTTCTTCTTAAGTCCTTCACTTCCCGGTATCGTTCCATGTTTTTTCTTTACATGTTTCTTTCTTTGCGTATATCGTTATTTCCTTCGTCTTTGGCAATCTTTTATCTTTCTTTGTTTCATACTCGAAGTTCCGCTGTGTTCCTACTTTTGTCTCTATAGAAAGTGCTGCCCTCTATCACAGAGTACTAAGAGAGTTGCCTCAGGAAGAAACCCTTCTGGTTTGTACTCCAGAGGTGCCTGTTTCGAATTTGGTGCTTCAGAGTCTCTCCTCCCAGAATGCCGCGACACACCCACTTCCTTGAAATGAGCCACGACCGCTTCTTTCCACATTCTTTGCAGCTCGTCATTTATTCAACTTCTGACTATTGGAGGCTATACCTTCTGAGTTACTACAATAAAAAATAAACCATAAATAAAAATCTGTCACAAATATAATAGTACAAGTCGACGTTATTCAGTCTTGTTACGTCCTTTCATGCGACTGAGGAATGGAAACAGTTTCGTTATTTTTAGGCATTAATCAGACACACGTGAATGCAAAGTGTGTGTCTATCTTGATGCGGTTACGAACCCTTTCCGTTAATGTATCAGGCAGACATTTTGACTCTATGAGTTGTGATGAGCGTGTGTAGGAGAGAGATACGAGTTTTGTTGATTGTCACATGTCATGAGGATTTTGATCTGCTGTTCAGTGCGATTATTGATCCCTGTTTTCACGCCGCAGTTAATGACGAGCAGCCTACGTTTACCCCGCCGCCCGCGCCACCCACATTTACAATCAACACAGCCCACAAATACCAATACTCCGCAGTGCCCTGGCTAACCACACGCCAGCGGTTATTCCGGCTTGACAAAGAAGCTGATATTTTCAATGAAATGAAATCGCTCGTTCAATCAACATCATGCAAAATTAAATGTTACGTAAACTTGCGAAATGCTTATATCAAACAGGGGAATTTTGCGTCCATAAGATGAACATTCGTAAAAAAAAAAAACTTTCAATATTGGCGTACTCAACTCCAAACAACATGCTGTTTGAAAATTACATATCGCATTCAACTCATAAAATGTTTCGAGTTCTTCGCGAATTGTTTTTGCCTTTCTTCGTGGGTTTACGACTCTGTCAGAATCTAGATTATGAAGTGTTGATGTTAGAATGTTTGGCGAATGATGAAATGAAAATAATTTGGATTGAAGCGGCCGTAGGCTAACCGATACGCTATTTCGAAATTTGAAATATTTTGATTATCCAACTTTACGGGGAAAAAGTTCGTGTGCCCTCAAAACAATTTCTCTTATGACACTCCTGAAAATCATTCTTATAGACTGTGTCATTTTGCACAAACTTTCACGAAAGCAATACTGTAGTTTGGCGTGTAAAACCATTAATGTGCAATAGGCGAATAAAGAACAGTATTAAGTATCCCGTCTGTAGGCAACAGAGCAGTAAACGCGTTCCAATGGCAACGAATACCCACACAAAAACAGAGTTACTGTTGGGAACGGTGTTTTATACTCGGTCCGTGCAACGTGGTTATTGGTAAGACAATTAGGACAAACCGTGTGGAGGTGGGGTCGAATACCTCCACCGTGACCCTGCGAGTCGTAGGAGGAGACGGAAAGAGAAGTCTCAAATCTGAGACAGTAATATACGGTCGCGAGTCCGAAGGGACTCAGACCCGAGAAAGACTGCGCTGGCAAGGGCCAGCTGCATATACAAAAGACAGACCCGTCCTCTCATCAGAGGGGGCGCCCCGCAAAAAAAAAAAAAAGAAGAAGAAGAAGAAGACCGTAACTGCCAAAGAGTAATAAATACTTGAGCATGAGTCCCATGTGGGACTCGACACCAAGACTTACTGACTGACTGACCGCCAGTCGCAATGTGACTTTGACTTGAACCAGTTAGAACACATTGCCTGGAGGTACAACCGGGCCACCCTGTTCCTGGGGGATATAAATACGTGGGCCTGACCCTCCAGGTTGGGGTGTCTCAAATCTGAGACAGTAAAATGTGGTCATAAATCCCGCGGGACTCAGACCTGAGAATGACTGCAGCGATTGTAAACGACAGACCCATCCTCTCATCAGAGGGAATGTTATACAAGAACTATAACCACAAGTGTTCAGTTAGAAAATAAAATTTCTGGTCGTCAGTTTCAAGGGGCTTGTCGCCAAGACGAATTGATTGGCAGTGAATTGACTCTGACTCTGACTCTGATTCTGACTCTGACCCAGTTAGTTGATATTCAGTCTGTGAAAAAGGATCTTCTTTTTTAAGTTGAGGACTGAGTTCTGCACAGAAGGCTATAAAGATGGAACATGAGGGCGTGAAGCTGAAGAATCCCCTCTGTTAATGCCGTTGCCAGGGAACGACTTGAGAACTCATAGCAAGCTGGAAAAGGTTTAGCGAGTGCTGTGGTGATTTTTGAGATGTGGAGACTAACGGCGGCACTGTAATTGCTCGTAGTTCACAATTGTGTTTATAAGTGGTCAATAAATCCATTCACCAGTTCAAACCCCGTCTGTAGTGACACCCCTAAATCGTGACAGTACTTTCATCCCTAAATAACACTGAACTAACGTTCAGCCACACAGAGCTGCTTAAGGGAAGCTTTCCTCAGCCCCCCCCCTCCTGATTCCGTTATCCTCTCTGCATAAGTCTCGTTTTTCGCACGCGTCTCGAGAATATTCTTGGTGATAACATAATACGTGTATTCCCGTAATTTATATGGGTTCGACAAATTCTAATTAACGTAGCGTACTCGTTTTGGGTGTGAAGTTATCGCAGCGGTGGTTATGAACTGTGTTGTCTTACGGGATGTTGCTCAGTGTTGTCCAGTAGAAATTCAATGGCGTTTCGAGGGAACATGGTTTCTCTGACATCAGTGTTTTACAAGTAGCCAAGTGATTAGCAGGCAGTAAGCAAACCATGTTTTTTTACTGCTAGTGGGGTGGGACTAAGTCCCTTGTACGGCGGCCACTTCTGGCCTATTGTACCAGCCCTAGATGATAATTGAGGGTGATTGTGGAGCAATTGGTGGAATAAAGATTAGCAAGGGAAACCGAAGTACTCGGAGAAAACCTGCCCCAGCGCCACTTTGTCCACCACAAATCCCGCTTGACCAGACCCGGGATCGAACACGGGCCGCCGCAGTGGAAAGCCAGCGAGTAACAGCTTGAGCTATGGCGCGGCCAAGCAAACCAGTTAGTACGCTTCATAGCTTACCTAATATGCTATGGTAACGTCTTTAATTGTTAGACCAAAGTTTTTATTAAATACTTTCACACCTTTGAAGGTTTTCAGACGTTAATAGGGACAAAGTAGTGTTTATAGTTTCTTTGCTTTGTTCAGCTGTGAACGGGGTTTGGATTGGATGACTGGATTTATTGACACACACCACTCAGAACTACATGTAATTAGAGCGGTGCCTTTAATCTCAACAATTTACAGTTCACTGTTACAATCACTAATGTTCTCAGTTTATTACAGTCTCCACTAGCCATTTTCTGGCAAAGGGATTTTAACACAGGAACTACACCAGTCTCACTGAGCTACACCCCAAATATGGTGGCACCACAGCACACACAAATCCTTCCCTTCACAGCCAGAGTTTAACTATACTGCCACATCAAGAGACTCAATTATCCTCGTTATAGAGCCTCGAGGCGGTTCCAACAGAAAACACAATTTCCTAACTATTCCTCTATCGTTATAGATGTGTGTTTACCTCGCCGTTGCATAGAAAAGGTAGTTCTTCTATTGTTGGGTGTTTGTTTCATTTTCAATTCAACTTATTTATCGAGTCGTTGCCTAGCAATGAACGTCTACTCTGACTTCGCTATTCCGGCTTTCAGGTGTTATTTTACAGCATTAGTAGAGCATTTTTTCGCTTTATTTCGTTATGCAGTTCCCAAGGATATGAGTCGGGCTGGTCTCTCTTGAGACTTTTCGTTACTGGGCGCTCTGTATTTGGATATGGCAGAGACTTAAACACTGTCTCGTTCTGACGGTGTTCACATTAATATTTCTGTACATGTAAAGCCACACACTGGGGAGTACTGAGTTCCTCCTGTGGCCAGTTCATAGCTGTGATGGCAGTCAGACGAACTGCGAGAGCATTGTACCAACAGTTGAAATAAGAAAAATAAATTAAATGATAGTGCACAAATGCCCTTCCAGGATGTTTCATGGTTCGATGCATGCTACTGGTTGTGCCCGTAATGATGAATTATGTAAGCGATTGCAGGGATCTATGTGCGGAATGCAGGGGGGGGGGGTATGGGATTGCCTCAGTTCCTGTACACCAGATTCCACGTGGGTTCGATCCCGATTCCAACAATCACAAAGCGATTGAGTGCGCAGCCTACAGCGCACCTGGCTTGTTTCGAGGGAGTGGAGGGGTTCAGTGGTTGCACAGTCCAGCGATCTTATGTAATGATTATCTCTGACCATCTCACAGAGGATCACGGTTAAAGCCGTAACGCTTCTCACTTGTTAGCTTGGTATGGCGGGTTGCATTATCAGCAAGGAGACTAATTCTCCTTACTGAACTTCTTCTTGGGTTTCCTCAATGCCACACGATCGGACATAATGTTTCTAGATTTGTATTCGGTAGATCTTCCGTTCGAATCATGTCCGTGACACCAGGTGATATGACTGAGGGGTTTCCGTGGTTTTCCTCAATACCTCATGAAAAATTCTGGGTTAGTACCTCGTTTTAGTCGCGATCGGTTCTTTAAATCCATCAGTCATCCTACCATCACTGATATAACTTATGAAATATATATCAGCAGGCTCACGGTGGGATAGTACGTTGAAATTGGCCACGACTACTTCCTTCCCAGTCCCTTAAAGTTCACCGAACGGCATTATCTTCTCGTGTACTGGGAACTGAATTGTCCGCTCTATTTAATACAGCGTCGTTAAAGGCAAATCGATCCATCCATATGCTCATCTACTGCGTCTGCGCATAGCTTACAATTTATCTGGATGGGAACGTCATCATTATAGAATTACTAGATTCTGTTTTCAACATACCTTCACTGTTCATATGGCGATGGAAAATTTAACGCACTCACGCTGAACATTTCTTCCGTAAGGTTCCCTACACAGTGCATGAGGCTTCCTGGTTCGAAGAGCAGATGGAGTCTATGTAGAGGGGGGTCCTCTTTCGCCAGGGCACGTTTCTTCCTCGGGAGGCGGCCTGACAGTCTATGTACCCGCAGCCCCGATCCCAATAGCGGTCGCGTGACTCAAAACTCTTTCGTTTCTCCATTGTCAGTCTCTTGCTATTTCTCTGCCCTTAATTTTAATTGAGTAATGCGTAATTTAGTTATCTCTGATAAAATTCATTTTAGTCGCAAACAAAACCTAATCTCTTCTTTCACGTAAATACGATGACTACTTTCTAGTATTCAGTAAAACATCAGTTTAAAAATGTAAAATCGCTTGAACGTAAAATACCCGTAAATGTTGATCATCTGCAGTGAGTAAGCAGTCGCGGGCGACAATAGGCGATCCTTCGGTTTCTGGTTCGGATGAGAGCTAGTTAGCTTCTCACATAGCTGAAGAATTTTAATATGGCAGTTACTCTGAGTTCTGTGTACATTGTTCTAGGACAAGTTTCGTCAATCCCTGCACAGGAGAGTCTGGGATTTTCACCCATGAGAACAATGAAGCCGGTAGGGTTTGAAGAGTATTACGTATGTTCTGCCATGTTACGTTATGTAGGTCGATAGAAGTTCACCGACATCTCGGAGACAAGTACCGCCTCCATCTTCAAGGTCGGTGATTAAGCCGTGTATGAAAAAAAGCAAGAACAGCGCTGAAAAGAGACATGGGCCTTTAAGGTGTGCGAATTACGTGTGCCCCTTCTAACAGATTATACGGCGTAACATCCCTGAAGATGTACTCTTCACAACTTCGGCTACGGAAACTGCAAATCCAGGGTGTTGCAGCTGATTGGTGGTAGGATGTGGTGCTTGCGAAAGAGAAGTGCACACAAAATGCAAAATGCAGTCACGCGAACGTAGCCTTACACCGGCCGTGAATTCCTCTCCTCATTTCTTACACAAGCTTTAGTATTTTGGCACGTTCACGCGAAGCAAGAACTCTGGAGTCAGAGAAACAAACGTTGCTAGAGAACTGCTCTGAAACAACACTCATTTCTAGGCAACGAGGGCAAAACAAACAATGGTACGACGTCCGTTGCTAGGCACCGGTTTCTTATTAAGCAGGAAAAGAGGGCAACTGACAGGGAACGCCTCGGTAAATATTTTCCAGCGGTAGGGATACGCATGCAACATAGGAGCGGAGTTTTCTACGGGGGCCATGCCGAGATGTTATAAGCAAGAGACAAGGTTACAGTTGTAGTCAGGCGAGGAAGAGAAGACTAGGAGGCTGGTGTGAAATGGCCACGAGTCAATTGTAAGCAAGGCAGGCGGAAGAATAACAAGTACAAATAATCAATTGTAAACCGTCTACCTTAAATGATTCAATACTTCATGCACTCACATCGAAATATTGTCAATACTCACAGAATACACACGATATTCAAACCAAAGTCTTGTTCTTGACTTAACAAATAACCTACTTTCACGCAGAATGTTGATGCATGACAGTTCTTTGCAGGGTAGCACGAAATTGACTAATGGCATTGATAAAACTTAAACGACGTTCTATTTGTAGGTTTTCACGCGTAGGTTTTCACTCTTGAAGAGAGTGTATTTCATTAGCCATGACGATGAACATTAAATACAGATTTACAATACTGCGCTCTTAGTAATTTTGCACAGAAAGTATGAGAAGCATTACTATTTTACAGATCATGTGGTGTGAAGAATTTCTGTATTTTATGCTAGGAAAGAACATGTAAGAATATGGTTTTATGTCCGGTCTAGAAAACCGAGATTAACGACCGTAGGAATCTGTTGCACTGACCACGCGACACCCTCTATCCGTCAAAGTTGACACTAACTTCGCCGACAGGCTGCTGTCGCTCGATCGGTATAGTTCGCTTGCTGACAAAAAGCCACGGAGTTTGTTTGTTTGCGGTTTTATGTACACACACATAATCGGAAAGCAGTAGAGCGTATGACACTTGGAAAATCCATTTCAATACACTTCACTTCGCGTGAGATGCGCAGGAAAATCTCCCTATGTTACGGGGTCTATTAGTTGTAATTATACACAGAAATGGATAATGAATATAGTACCTATGTTCAGTCCTTAAGGTAAAGTGCCTGTGGACTGAAACAGCTGCAGGGAAGAAGGCGCGCTGTGTGTTTGGAATTGATGTAGTCTGTCGAAACATTCTATGTATTTGCGTCATAATCCAATACTGACATATCTCATTAAGCATTCAATACAATGTTACTAGAATCTGATGAGTTGTAACATACTGTATTTCGGGGATAGCCCAGCTTTTCAGAGGGACACATCGCCTGCGTCTTTAAGATCGAAGAGTAAGCCAATCAGACGCAGGCAACAGGTCTCATGCGCAGTCGTCTCAATCTCGAAGGCTGCGAGAACCTCAAAGTAAACTTAACTTGAGTCGATTTTGAACATAAAGTGGATATGAATATCACCACATAGGAGATCTCGTTCAGAACACAAGGTGGTTATTTAACGACGCTGTCGGGATCGAAATTATGGCACAGGACGATATATTATGAAATGGAAAGGATTTGGAAGGAAATGATTGTGACTTAATATAAGTAAAAGGCAAAACGAAAGTAAATCTATCCCTGTAACAGGCCGTGGAGGACGTGTTGTGAGGGGTCGAGGCTCCTACATTTTATAGAAATTCGGATCACAGATGGCGGTGACATTGTCAGCCTTACGCGCCGGCCGCCCTTTACCCCCAGGAATATTTCTGGTACTCATTTCTGTTAGAGGCTGAGACGACTCCAGGGCCATAGTGCGGCTGGAAGGATTAGCTCAATTGAAAATATCCAATAACCTCACTGGAGATCGAACCCACAGTCTTCCTATTTACTGAGATGGAGTGAGGCAACCTATGAAAACCCTGAGTCAGGATATTCTGTGTCCTGTCGAGCCCAGAGCCTCCCGAACACAGTTCTACTCATGGTACGACATATGTCTATTCAAATATATTTTAGAGAGACAACACGCTGCAGTCCTGCCAGCCTCAGCATATGAAGGCAAGAAAGCGTCGTATGCTCTTCCTAGAACTTATTTTATCCGTAGGCTAGAGGTGCCTGTTACGTCATTCCTGCTGGGAGTGTGATCCGGTGGATTCCGTGACGTCATGAATATCTCGATCAATAAGCCAGGCCACAGTACGCTTCTCCCAGCGTCCCGCTGTTCGCTCTGACGGCGTATTCTTGTCTGTCTCTCTCCATCGCTCCGTCCACATTTCCTTTCCTATTCCTAGCTCTCAGTCCAGTCTCTTTATTCCACACAAAACACAACATTCGCCAGGAGAGAGAAGACGCGCCGCAGTATCGCAGCCTCTTCCTTTTTCTGTTGTGTAAGGATTCCATTACTTACTGACTGATCCGCGTGGCATTGGTCTTGATTCCACTTAGGCTACAGAGCTCGAAGAATTTGACTTTCTTCTTTCAGCAGACGTTGGGTGTCACTGCAAGCTGTAGATCGCATCATATATTTATCGAAATATTGTTACGTTTTAAGAGCGTGACTATGGATGGAGCATGGATTGGTGAATTGAATTAATTGAACACTTGAACACACCACTTGGAACTACAAGTAATTGCAGCGCTATCGCTGGTCTCCATATCACCACAGCACCTGCTGAACCTTTTTCCAGCCTGTTGAGTCTTCAACAACCTTTCCCTAGCAACGGCTCTCACAAATGGAATTCCTCCAGCTTCTCGCGCTCACGACGTTAGTGCCTGGCCAATATCCCTCAACTGAACTATTCCTTCACCAAACAACTGCTTCACTTCTTTTAATTCAACTGAACTGGTGAAAAAAGTGAAAGTCAAATTAACTTCATGACTGGCGGTTTATCGGCAATCAGTTCGTCTTGGCCACAAGCTCTTTGGGATTCACGAGCAGATATATTTTTTCTAACTGAATCCTTACGGTAATAGTCCTTGCGCAATATCATCTCTATCGAGAAGCTGGGTTTGCCTCTTATGAATATGCTTGGCCGTTCATCAAGTGTACGTATTGCACACATAGCGTGTTATTGAAAATTCTTCCCTATGCGCTATATACAAGTCCTCTGTCAGTACAGGCTTATCAAAGCAGTTCAAGCCTATTTTATATCTTTTATTCTAAAACATCAGCTTAGTGAACTGGTCAGAGTCATAGAGTTCCTTTACTACTGGAGGTTTACCTCCAATCAGTTGATCTTGGCGAGAAGCCCCTTGAGACTCACGACCAGTAATTTTATTTTCCAGTTAACTTGCAGTTATAGTCCTTATGTAACATGGTCTATGACGAGATGATTGGTCTATCGCTTACAATTTCTGCTGGTCCCCGCCAGCGCAGTCATTCTCATGTCCGAGTCCCGCGGGGCTCCTGACAACATTTTCCTGTCTCAGATTTGAGACTCCCCCAACATAGAGGGCCAGGTACCCGTATTTATATCCCCCAGGAACAGATTGGCCTGGTTATACACCCAGGCATTGGGTTCCCTTTTCGTCGCCTCCTACGACTCGCAGAGCTACTTCGTTGTCTCCAAAATAAAACGTCGGCGCGAACCACACCGAAAACTCCGTTCTATTGTTTCGCGCGTGTTCATTTCCGCGAGAATATATTTACCGAGCCGTTGCTTAGAAACGGGTTGCATAGCCCGGTTCTTCTGTTTTTGCGTGAGCATATATTACGGGCATTGCCTACAAAAGGCCGCTGTTTACATAGTCACCACTTAGCAACGGCTTTATACGCCATGAGATTATTCCGGGTCAATGTCTAATGTATAGAAAAGTTGGAAGGATGACATCACTTGAGCTTCCTAGATCTCCGTGGAAGGATAATATTAAAACGGAGCAGTCTAGGCCTTTTGTGAACACGAGACTGATCCCTCAGTCCCGTAAAAGGCGGTGTATTTATCGAACATCGTGAATGCTTCTTTTAGAGGAGTGACTATTCGTATTACAATTTTTTTTTAAGTGAAAAATTTTGGCTAGTTTTTCGCAAAAACAGGACAAGAGAAAAGCTAGTAAAAGCAGCTGGGCTATCTATATCGCAATGTTAGAATGACAGCTGAAAGATGAAATTGGTGAGATGTGGAAAGTAGCGATCGCCCTTTCCTGGAGAGACTGCGAAATACACAACAAACTCTATTCAGATAGCAGGTGTTCCGGCCGAGAGCAGAACACAGCACCTCCCAAATACAAGTCTCTCCTCTACTCCTACACCAACCCGTTTTGCAGACACCTCCTCACTCTCCATTTTATCACTGTTATTGATACCATTTTCCATTCCTTAGTGTAATTCGATGAGGGTAAAGTAAAGCTTTCCCTGTAACAGGCCGTGGAGGCCCATAGGGTTGTGAGACGTCGAGGTTCCCACACTTCCTAGACAATCGGCTCACAGATGATGGTGAGGTTGTCTCCTTAGGCGCCTGCCGCCTTTTACGCCTAGGAAGATTCTTAGTACTTATTTATGTTATGAGCTGAGTCAACACCAAGTCTATATTGCGGCTGGAAGGATTAGGTCGAATGAAAAATCCAGTGGCGTCATCAGGATTCGAACCCACGACCTTCCGGCTTGTAACATAGTCCCTCAACCAACTACTCTACCGTGTACCCCCTGTAATTCGATAAGCATGCGTTGATGTATTTCCAGTGCAATCAGAGAAGGATATTATTATTATTATTATATGTGTGAGGTGATATTTCACGGTATACAATGAATTGTCGGTATACAGAATCACGTTTTCCCCAGTTTAGTTATGCTTTCATCAGATAGTTTTAACATTCTAAAATATAGCGTTTAAACTCCTCATTTCAACACTTTGTGTTACTCCATCATGAAAATGGAAGAGGAATTACGACCGCCATTATGTATGAAACAAAAGAGCATCATCAAGCCTCTGTAGTTTATCGCAGTGACCATAGGTGGCAGTCCATGTCAGTGTCACAGTGTGAGTTATAGGCCCAGGTATAACAACAATTAGGTCACACGAAACATTTGTTAAAATGGAAGGTGGTGATATGTAGCGTAACCAGCCGTAGTGGAGCACCTGTGTCTGGTTATCTTCGTTGCGTAGGGTTGTGGTCCTGATGATTTTAAGGCATGCGTGGTGGATACTTTACGTCGCTCTCACTAGCTAGACTACTGTCAGCATGTTATCATTCGCTTAGTAGGATGACTGATGAATGAAGAATTGGAAAGAATTCGGAAGAAATTATGGCTTATCATCCCGTTAATCTCCTGGAGGGACTAAAGAAATCCACGTGGAACTTCTGTAAATATAGCCGATGTCCCAGTCGAGATTCGAACATCTCCCTTCCAGAATAAAATTCTAAAAGTTTACCACTAAATAATATTTCTAAGTTTAGAAATAGGGACGGGAATATTTTCCTATATATTTTCACGTGTATATGTGACAATAGACGGGGTTTGGATTGGCGAATAGATTTATTAATCACTTACAGGTCGTAACTGCAAGTAACTATAACACTAACGCTATTTCCACACTTTATAGTTCACTAGAGCACATATTATAGCCTTCTCACTCTGTTACTAGACGTTTCCTGGTAACAGTTCCAACAATGGCTATTCCTCTGCCTACGGGCACAAGTCCTCTCTTCACAGACTCCCGTACAGAACTGACTGGGTCGCCCCAATTGTCATTAAGATAACTTCTCGACACGCACCACGTAGAAACACCCCGTTTCCGTCAGTATCTCTATTAGATTCTAAGGGTGCATATCACTCAGAATTACTGGGTTTTTTAACTTTGTCCATCGTCCGGTATTCTAGAAACTAAAAAAAAGTTTCGGAGGTGAGGTGGGGAAGGCAAATACTCAGGTCGGTCCCTTAGAAAGAGCTAAGTTCAATCACTGGGCAACCAGTGTTTCCGAAGCGTTGTGTTTCTAGAATACCGGACGATGGACAAAGTCCAAAAACCCGGTTATTCTGATTACCTATAATGTTGAGGATCGATTCATTGCTGTGGGAACATGTTTACCGAGCCGCTGCCTATAAACGTCTCTGGTATATTCTCCTATCTCGCTGCCATCGCACAGTAACGGCTCTACACGTTAAACTATTCAGTCAAGAAAGAAAGTAACATTTAAATTTGTCAGTACAGTAAGTGGCAACCTACGACTGTCACTTTAAGGAAAATTCAAAGGGTGAGTTGGACATGGGGTGCGAAAGAAATCATACCAAGGACCGGAGCGTCACCAGAGAAAGTTTATCGATTGAAACGGTGGACCAGTAACATGAGGGCGCACTGGAGTTCTAACCCGCATGCACAATTCGTCTAGGTCGTGATTCCATTTGCCCATAGCAAGAATCGTGATACGGTTCCGAACGGGAGGAACCTGTTCAATTATCACAGAAGGGCAACATTCCCCTGGTCCACGCTCATGAGAAAGAGAGACATGATTCGCCACAGGATACAGCCAGTAGAATTAGATATCTTGCATCACGGTCTTCTAGCGTACTGTGACTGAAGGGAACCTAGTAAGCAAAAGGTGCGGGAAATATATTTTCTAGATCATAAGATAAATGTTCACCGACCCTTGTTTCTAACGGATGTAGGAAAGTGAGGAGCTCCGTGACGGTTAGCGTCGATAGGCAGAAGAATGCAAAAGGTCAGCAGGGAGGGATATATATATATATATAGGAAACCGAACATTCAAACAGTAGGCCCTAATGAAGTTCATCTAGCCTACGAACAACGGTTCGTCACACCTTTAGTGGGCACCTTACGGACTAAATATTTTGCGCCTATATTTGAATTTCCCACCGGCGCACGAATGGGTATCACAAGGAGGATGAAAATAGAATATAGTAACTATTTATTACAGGCGAAAAAGCTTACGTCACTAACTCTAGTAGTTTTCGAAAGATGAGGCAATGAGTTTGATCATTGATGACGATGCCAACAAAAAGACATTTAGGACGGGCTGTAAATTAAAAACTGTCTTCATTTTCTCGTGTCCAACAGACAGCTTTACTTTGTACTTGTCCAGCTTTTTAAACTGCCAGCAAGTTCCAGCAGACAGGAAAGCTGCGCATGCGCGTGGACACACATATCGCGTACAAGCACTATTAATTTATTATTATATTTACTTAGATTGCTATATTGTTTTGAGTGTTACGCATTCCGTTAAGTCTACTTTCATAAGCCATAGCACTAGGTACATTTTAGCCAGTTGAAGGAATGCCCTGTGTTAGTTTCGCCCCAGAATGAAACAGGTCTGCTCTTGAGAAATGGGTCTGATATGTATATCCAGTAAAGAGCTGTTCTACTGTAATATTAATGGAGCATGGGATGTGCAGTAACCTAAGGACACCCCCTTCACTCTTCCCTTGTCTGGGGCTCCTACATCTTGCTCCCTACTGAGAGTCCTCTTCTGCTGTTGTACAGGAAACCTCTAATAAATTATTCAAGTACCTAGAATTTATACGATTCCTTGCTGACTGCAACCGGCAGTACACAACCTCTGGAATATAAACTCGCGTAGCAGTTAGGCCGTAATTAATGATTTGAGTGATAGCAAGACTGAGAAATTTAATTTCCTTTCACAACATTCATACTTCTGTGCCTATTCACCATATCTGTGTGGCGACTGTTCTGACTGCTGAATTCTGAAGGAGTTTGCAATATGCACTGACCAAATTACGTTTGTATACAAGACAGAGTTTTGAATTTCTCTTCTCAGAGAGCAGGATTAGAGTGACTTAATGAATGTAACGAACTTATCATTTAACTAACTGAACTTATTTCTTTAAGCACGCTTTCTGCGAGAATACAGTATGCTTTTAATTATTTGCTACATGTTTCTGCCTGTCGGCCATCACCGCATATGCATATTTGCTGTTGGCTCCACTGCACACCCTTTGCATTAGTCAGTGCTTACAGTGCCTATGTACAACGTATTGTGTTGTCTTTTTAATATACTGGGGTATAATGCTACCATATACGTCCTTGCTAAGATGTTAAATATTAAAATTGTTAATAGTTGAAATTCGTAGAATGCTGTTGAATTTTTAAGTCGTTTTATGACAGAAGTACCACCAAAACAAAGAACGAAACAAAGAGAAAGGATCCTACCAACAGAAACAAGAAAAAGATGTTGGCACATGGCTGAATCCAGCTACTGCCTCCTGCATGCAGCTTGGATAATGAAAGTGCCATAAGAAACTATGAGTCGGCATAGCGTTGTCGGTATAGCGCCTGGCTACAGGTTGCACGACCGAGGGGTCGGAGTTCGAGTCCCGGTAGGGTCAAGAATTTTCTCTTCTCCACTTCGTCCAGACCGGATCAAGGGTCTACCCAACCTCCTAACCAATTGGAACCTGCGGTTCTTTCCCTTTGAGTAAAACTGCCGGGGAATGAAGCTGACAACTCGCACCCAACTAGTGGCGAGGTCAAGAAAATGTGGATCTGTACATCCGCTCTCCCATACGCCTTAATGCCGTAGTGCTTAATTAGCGGGGAAATCTTTACCTTTACCATAACGAAATACGGACTAGAGTTGATGTAATGCAGTACAATTATTTAGAGTTCAGTGTCAATATTCGTATCTCTCTTTAGAAAGGGGTAAAGTGGGAATGTACTCATACACATATAAAAAATCAGTATGCGTACTCAGTAGGGCCCAGTGATTATCACTAGTTTGTTTCTAGACCCGAAATATGACGAGGGTTTTTTAAATCTCCAATAAAATTATGGCTCAAGTAAAGGCCTGTAGAAACAACGTGTAATGAAATTACGGTAAACGGGGTAGCTCAGTCGCTTTAGTGACTGGTATCGATTGAAAAATTGAGGAGTCGGGGCTACAGATCCGGTACTTTCCAGAAATTCTCCTGTTTTCCTTAGCGCCCTTCCAGTGTCACGTGACTTGGAAGTGAAGCAGACCAATCGCCTCCATCTAGAGTTGTATATGTCATAAATTTCCCCGTTAATTAAGCCCATACAATCCATTTACATGTACAATCAATTAACTTCCTGGTCATTTTGTTTTGAAGCATTTGCCACACATAGAATACGCTTCGTTAAGTGGGTGACGGTGTCCTGTGACATCGTTATAATGTTATTCCGAGGCAATTCCTATTCATTTGTCTGTGACACTTTCTTCCATATATCAGGCATCTCGGAACGACATTAAATTTTCGAATTTTAATCGCACGTAAATTTTATGGTTCACAATATCGTGCGTTATCCTCTGCTGTCTTGCATGTGAAACATGTTCTTTCGTCTTCTATGCCGGTAGTTTTGCCAACGTTTCGGACGTATGTGTTGCTTCCATCTTCGGAGTCAACGTGACTGAGTCGAACAGCAGTCCCTACCCCATAGGACTGTTGTTCCAGAGACTTGATACTATATACACAAACACTCAACCATCGTACTTCCTTCGATCCTGGGGCTAGAATCATTAGTATATCCGAAACGTCGATATAGCTGCCTACATCCAAACTGTGCGAAGACCAATTAGCAATGTGATCATCAACAAAATAGTAAAGTAAATCATAAAATATACGAAATGATAATACAGCCCGTTGTTTTGTATGGTTGTCGAATTTGTTCCACAACATTGCAGACAGGAAGCCGAAAGACTGCAGGCTGCTAAGAACAAGGCGTGGGGCCCAGAGGGAGGCAGTAACAGGAAGCAGGAGGCATCTGCCTAATAATTTGAATTCTGCGTCAGATATCACACGCAGGTCTGAGGTTTCCATGGCCTTGAGTATGGCGAGTTCTGTTGTCTGAGTTGTGACATCATGAAGCCTGGTAGAAGTTTACTGACGTTTCGATGGAGACTCTGTTTGTTGCGTGCTTGACTTATCATTACCCTGAAGATGTAGCGGTGGCCGCGCAGTGTAAATCATGAACTCTCTTCGCTCGCCCGAACACTGGGATGGTCGGTTCGAATCCCACTCAAGATATGGATGTCTGTGTGCGTTTATTCTGTGTTTGTGTTGCCCTGTGTGTATGTGGAGACCTTGTGGCGCGCTGATCCCCCGTTCAAATAGTCCTGACGACTGTGTTTAGGATTAAGAAACTGAAAAATTGTCCAAGATTCAATAAAAGGACTGCAGAGCCACAGATAGAAGATGAAGATGTTAAGTTCCTTCGAAACATTGGTTTTCTTCTTCTTGTCTGGACGACATGATATACCAGAAGGTAAATAATATTAGGATGAAGAAACCTAGGTAGTTGGGAGTGTCAGGGCATGTAGAAAAACTGAGAAGATAAATTAAGTTTAGGTAGGATGACATGAAGGAAACTGAAAATTTTCGGAAACCAACACTTAAGTGTGAGGATAATATTAAAATGGTTCTTAAAATAATAGGATATGATTGTGTGGACTATATGTGACTGGCTCAAGTAACGGCTCTACTGCGAGTTCTTGTGAACGCGGTAATAAAATTCCATAAAATGCTGGGGAAGTCTACGGGCAGAGCTTTACAGCCGTACTGCAACTCAATCTGCTTTACCTTGCTGAAATGTTAATCTACTTAAGCAGACACTGATGTACCTTGGGATTAATCCTGCAGAGTTGATCAGATTCTTTCCACAATAAGAATAAACGCGACGCCGAGAGTTGGCGTGGGAGAGGAGCGTCGCTGTGTAGGCCAAGCTGCCGCTTGTGCTCGTTTCAACAACTTTCTGTCATATCAGCTTACTTGCGAGACACTGCATCTTTCTGCTCCGTTTTCGGTTTATATTTTGATGTGGTTGGAGGAGTGGAGTTAGAGACAGAGGAACTGAAGGGAGATACAGATTTGTGGAGAGATGTTTGCCAGTTTTATGCTTTATTCCTTTTTCATCTCATACATCCTTTTGTTCACGAAATCCTTGACATATCCTTCTGTCTCTTAGCATCATTTCCAAATCATCTCATTTCGTCTCTTTCTTTTTGTTATGATCCCCCCCCCCACACCACCTCTCTTTTACCGTTCATTCTTCCATCCTTCTCTTTTTAGTCGGTCTCGGAGTTGTGTAATTTTTCTCTCGTAATTCCAGATTTATCTCGGGGAAACCAATCACACAAATGGCAGCGTAGAAGCCCCTGCATTTAGCTCCTTTCGTTATAGGCAAATCAATTTCCTCAGTTGTACGCCAGACACTATTTGTATGTTTTAGATCAATTTAAGCTATAACCCAACATATCCTTTTGTTTCCGTTTTTCAGTACGGTTATATTCTGTTTAAATGAGCGCAACTCTCATCAGCACAAGTGCTTTTATTTAAGATTATTCACAAAATAAATAAATTTCCTTTATTCTATTTGATGTTCTCACAGCAGTCACCACGAAAAGCACGAAATTTTGGGATACGATACCGTGTACTCCGACGAAAACCGACAGCCGTTTCGCAAGAAGATTTCGCCAACATCTTTATGGTGAAAATATAAACCAAGCAAACAAACAAAAAATAAACTCCGTGGCTTGAGTCAGCAAGCGAACTGTACCGACCGAGCGACCGCCGGTTGTCGGCGAAGTTAGTGCCAACTTTAGCAGCTAGAGGGTGTCGCGTTGTCAGTGCAACAAATACCCACGGCCGTTAATTTCGGTTTTCTAGACCGAAGCCGCTATTTTTCCATTCAAGTAGCTCCTCAGTTATCCTCACGAGACTGAATGGACCCCGGTCGAGACCCACTACTTCTCAGAAAATCCGGTAGCGCCTGGAATCGAACCCGGGACCCCTGGATCTATAGCCAGGAACTTTGACCGCTAGACCACAGAGGCGGTCGTAACCCAAGCAATATGCTCCGAAACGTCACTTGACTTTCTCTAGGCTACACGCCGTTGTATCCCAGAAGAAAGAAATCTTAAATAAATTCCGTATGTACGTAGCATGGCAATAACTTGTATACGTCTGGGAAAATTTACATTAGAAAATAATGGAAACAGAACAATAGAGGTAAAGTTGTCCCTGCGCTTGATTACTTAGCACCGTGCAATGAGAACATATGGGAAGTGGAGTTATAGCTCCACCATTCGGAGGCGAGTGGCCAACTTCACGTGCCGGCAGTTTCACCCCCAGGGAAAGACTTCCTGTCAGCCATCGAATACAAGGCTGAGTAAGCCCCAGAGCCGGTCCGGAAGCCGTGAAGGAAAGAATCTCTTGCCCCTTCCGGAAATCTAAAGGAATCAAAGCAGTTTCAAAGTAAATTATATTCTAGGGCCGTGCCATAGCTCAAGCAGTTAATCTCTGGCTTCCCACCGCGGCGGCTCAGGTTCGATCCCGGATCTGGTCAAGTGGGATTTGTGGTGGAGAAAATGGCGTTAGGCAGGTTTTCTCCGAGTACTTCGGTTTCCCCTGCCAATCTTCATTCCACCAATTGCTCCACAATCACCCTCACCTATCATCTGGGGCTGGTACAATAGGCCAGAAGTGGCCGCAATACAAGGGACTTGGTCCCACCCCACTAGCAATAAAAGAATTGTATTCTACATTGTAACATCCTGTAATACTGTAAAACTCGGATGAACCCGCTCCATCCATTGCCATGGTAAACAGCAAACCTTTATGGAAACAAGGCTAACATTTCGAATATATGAGTAATATACATTATCTTAAGTGGGTGCCTCGTCAACATGACATGGCGGGCCATCAGGTTGCGGATGGAGCAGAGAGCAGCTGCTGATATACTGAATCAGCAGCCACGGATAGACGACAATGGGTGGGGCTCTAGCTTGGGATTGGACTTTGGGCTTATAAGTCCTCGCCGTAAAAAATGAAACGTTGCACTTATTGTCGGACATTTTTTAAACTGTATTAATAAAACATATTAAAGGTATGTTAGAAAAAAAAGTAAAGCTATTCCCGTAACAGGCCGTGAAGGCACATAGGGTTGTGAGACGTTGAGGGTGTCACATTATCTAGACAATCGGCTCACAGATGGCGGTAAGGTTGTCAGCCTTACGCGCCGGCCGCCCTTTACATCCCAGGAATAATTAATTCCTGGTACTCATTTCTGTTAGAGGCTGGGTCGACCCCATGGCCATAGTGCGGCCGGAAGGATTATGTAAATTGTAAAAAATCCAATGACCTCACCGTGACTTGTACCCGCGACCTTTCGGCTTATAGCTAACCCCCTCAACCACCTACCCTACCGTTAGAAATATATAAAAGTATATTAAAAGGTATTAACAAATATATATGGGGTTAGGGATCTGTATGCCAACTACAATATTATTTAAGCGGATATCCTGCAATAGTGTAGAATTGGGCGTATATGTTGCGTGGGTCTTGTTGCAGAAAAATTCTACGTAATAAGCTCGATATATGAGGCCGAAAGACAAGTTTCAATGATGGACAAGTTTGATGGTATGTGGGTATATGGTATGGTATTCCCACGCTATGTATCCTATATATAAAACTTGCAACTAGGCGTATATTTCTCTCTGGGCGTATACACGTATTGTCCGAGACACACAACAGGATGCAGCCAATGAAAATAAGAAAACTGTTCCCCGATATGAGTAGTGCCTCAGTTCCAACGGTGACTGCGTTGAGAAGTAGCTTAAGTATGTATGTATTTTTGGATACAATAAATTGATTTCGCATTGCCTGTTTTCATAACAGCCCACCGGATGTTACCTTCCGAATAGCCCTCGCATTTGCTTATGCACTGGTGTGGCATGCAAAAATGTAAATATATCCCGCAAGGAACCGGACACTTGACAACTGGGTATGTAGGATGCAGAGATGTAAAATTGTTAATACACACAGATGACATATACTGTCTACTCTGACCGCGGTAAATGGCAGACCCGTCTTCTAGCCAGAGAGGGCACCCCACATCGGCAAAACCACAACTGTCTGACAGTAACAAGAATCTGCTCATTGTTCCAAGATGGCGCTTGACACCAAAACTGACTGGTAGACGAACTGTCGGCAGTAACGTGACTTTGACTTTGACTTGAAGCTCTCAGCTGTTCCTCCTGTAGTCGAATAGGAGGCCCCACTGCTTAAACACGTACATTTCAAGGAGGGAACAAAAATCTTGGCCATAGTTCTCGACGGGAATCGAAGGGAAAAATGACTGCGGACGAGGACAAGCAGCAATGTAACCGAGCGACCGAAGCTGTTGGCTGCGAGATCGTCAATAACCGAGAAGGAAATTAACGCGAAAAGTGAGAAGTTTACATTGTTGGAAGCCGAAACCTACAAACGGCTGGTGAAGTCATGCTGTGTACTGTAGTCAGAACATGGTGTGAATTAGCCATAGCGCTATTTTCTTGTCGTTACAATTTATGTCTCCAATAAATCAAATTGTCAATCCAAACCCCTTATCAAGTCACTAACACTAACTACATATAATGAGAAATACATATCTCTATTTGACGCTAGTAAGGAAGTTGGTCTAGGAGCAAAAAGGGGTAAACCAAGTACATATTGACATCTCGCCATCGGAATGCAGGGCAAAATCGTAACAAAAATATAGCCAATATTTCTTTGAACATTTTTCATAGTTCAAATATTTGGGAACGACAGGAGGAGGAAATTTAGAGAAGATTGAATTCGGGTAATTCTTCCCACCTTCCAACCTGAACTTCTGTCTTTTCGTCTGATGTCTAAAAACGTAAAAATTAGAATATACAAAACTATAATCTTGCATGTGTTTCTGTATGGGTGTGAAACTTGGTCTCTGAGGGTGTTTGAGAACAGGGTACTGAGGAGAATATTTGGACCGAAGAGATATGAAGTGACAGGAGGTTGGAGGAAACTGCATAATGAAGAGTTTCGTAACTTGTACTCTTCTCCAAGTATAATTAGAATGATGAAGTCAAGGAGGATTAGGTGGGCAGGGCATGTAGCACGAATGGGGGAGAGGAGGAATGCATGTAGGATATTGGCGGAAAAGCCAGAAGCAAAACCACTAGGAAGATCTAGACCTAGGTCGGAGGTTAATATTAAAATTTATCTTAGAAAGATAAAATGGGGTATGGATTGGATTGATCTGGCTCAGGATATAGACCAGTGGAGGGCTCTTTTGAACACGGTAATGTATTTTCAGGTTCCATAAAATGTAGGGAATAATTTGAGTAATTTCACAACTGGCGACTTCTCAAGAAGGGCTCAGCTCAATAAAATTAAATATTTAGTTAGCTCTAAAAGCAGTATCATTCGTATGGTCATCCGAAACATGAACTGGGGGTTTTAGAACATAATTCTGAATATTTTCGTTCAATTTCAGAAATCTGTATGACGTATCTAACTACGAAATCTGCATAAGAAGTGTCTTCAAGAGAATAATGCTTCGCACAATAGGTACCCAAACCAAAAAATTTAATTGTTTAGAAAAGATTTGCATGATTTTGGTTTACAGTGGACCCAAACAGTATTTCTCCATTCCGGACCTAACGATATTCCAACGGTCAGGTTTAAATAATACTAATATGTCACTTTTCTCGAATATGGTCACAAAAATGTGTAGCCTTTACATTGAGAAGTACCGTACGTCTGCACTGGTCACATATCCCATAAGAGAAGATTCTGCTCCTTAGGGGCTCTGTTACCATGAGCTAAAAATCCGATTGTATTTAAATCATTAGACTTTCTGAAGTGTATGATTTAAGTTAATAGAATGATATAATCCGTCAAGCATATATGAGAAAGTGTTTGTAATGTCCTTGCACACGTCTCTCTTATCTTTCACAAGTTCAGAAACGGCGCATAGCTTCCTGCAGATGTAATCAACTGAGACTCTCTTCTTAGTATCCACATTATGGCTCCCGTGCTCCTGTAATAAGCGGATCAACTCGAGATAGAAGCCGGCGAGAGAGATTTCTGAGCTCTTCTTCCCTACATGAGGACAGATGGTCTCTTCTCCTTGCCTCTAAGTACCGGTGTCTCATTCGTTTTCCGGTTATCGACTGCGTTCGTTCCCTCATTCAAGTTACCTCCTTTACCCCATCATTTCACCGGTGCCTCTCTCTTTTTCTTTACAGCATTTCTCTTTTCGGTCTCTTTTTAAAGACAGGTTCTTACCCCTTTTCTTTCAGAGAATACGACCCTCGAGCTTTTCACTTTATTACGTACTAAGCGAAGAAGTCATCTCTACACTGCTTTGTGTTTTCCGTAGGTTAAAAGTAGTCATAGCTTCACAATGCATGTTAAGATCTGTGCCTATCTCCTAAGATACTTTCCTTATGCTGATGCTTGGCTGATCTTTCTCAACGTGCACGCTTTTTTGAGGGGAAGTAAGCGGTTTTAGTAATATTGTATTTCAGGGTCATATTGTCTGTGAAGTATTTATTACAGAGTCTGTCGGCAAAATTCCTGTATAAATTCAATAAATTTATACTACTTTCCATTTTGAAACATGTTTCGATCATTTATTATAATCATAAGTTTAATCATTTTTCATTAACACTCTCGTTTCTCTGCTATGCGTATTATTGGCCAATGTTTGCAGTTTAAGGGGAAAGGTTATATGCGTCTTTTACAGGATTAATGCCAGATGTGGTTCACATGCAAGCTTAAAATATATTACGTTAAAATTAGTTTTAATTTAAATTAATATTGACATGTGTCACAGTGCCTAAAGACGGGGCTCGGATTGGTAATTAGATTTATTAACAGCCTACAGCTCGTAACTACAAATAATTATACGCTCTTGCTGATTTACACAATTTACAATCACTCCACATGAATCTTCTCAGTCAATTTCCACTCGTCTTCACTATCCGTATCCTGGCACAGGAACTATAAAAGTATTACTAAATTACACACTAACAATATCGATGTACTACAGCACACATAAACTTTTGAAGTCACAGGTTAAGTCTTCAAAAGCTGGCTTCTTGTACTCTTCTGTACTCCTTAAGCTTACTGCTTGCTTGCTGTACTCCTCCAGCTTCCCGCTATACTCCGGCCGCTTACTACTGCAGCTTAGGAATTCTGCTCACTTATACAGACGCGGCAAGGACACCGACCTACAGAAACCACATCACAGAAAACATATATCACGTGATTTTTTAGCACAGTTGTGTAACATCATTATGCACGCTCAAGCTGCACGAACCCGAAGAAAACACTGCTGCTGTATTGTTGGTCGCGAGCGTATGTCTTGCGGGCATAAAATGAAATAGACTGATGATTATTATTTAAAATTGAGCTTGTTGCAGTTTTTAAATGTCGTTGGATTTTTCGTTTTCCATAAGCGGTCTGAATTCAAGACCTACCCCTTAAAACTGCAAACATCGGCAAATGTAGATGAATAATAGTAGAACACTTAGAATGTTAACCTTTAACGTCCGAAGTGCACCGATCAGTACAGTGATGAGTATGCTCGTTGTGGCCAAAGTAGGGAGCACCCTGTTCTCAAGCATCCTCAGTGTGTGTACTATTACGTCTACATGTCCTCAGCAGCACCCTGTTCTCAAAATACTTCAGTGTGTGTTCTTCAATACGAGCGACATTCTGTAGGTACCAAGGGCTGTTACCTCGGCTGTGTATCTGCTGTCTTCATCTCGTCGCAAAGGCTTGCTCTAGGATAATTTCTTCGACGTTCTGCACAGCAGGTTCAACATTTTTATTCCTACAGGCCTCCCCTACCTTCTTTACTTGTGTTCCTTCGTGTTCTGCTCGTATTATCGTATTTTCTATCTTGCCTGGTGGAACTGGCCCTGTCCTTCTCAACATTGTGACGTCAATGGTAATCCGCTTCTTCCGCTATTGGGATGAGGGAGTTAGAGCAATTCTCCGCCAGAGTGCAGACTGTGCCAGATGTCACATTCGATCCCTTCCTCGAAAGCTTAATGGCGCGTGGTGGCAATATATCATAGTCTGAAAATTCTTTCCAGACCGTACTTTTCATTCGTTTTCTACCCATCTCTGTCATTGTTAGTGGATCCCCTCGTTACCAATTTCTTCCAGAGGGTTTGTGCGTTTCTACCTCACCCAAACAGAGCGTACAGTATTTGAGGTCATCACAGCGGTGGTTATGAGTACTATCTTCTGCGATATAAGGCTGTGTATTTTGTTGAAAGTCAACCGACGATTCGGGAAACACATCAACTGAATATTCAGGGCCGAATAAGCCGATTAAGAAATTAGCGTGAAGTCAGGCGGCAAACAAAGCCCTGCTTTTGTTCTTTTCCACTTGCTTTGACGCTGGTTTCTTGCACGGCTTATGCGACACTGAAAATGCAGGCGACATGTCCCCTCGGAATGGCGGTTGACTCTCAACGGACTACCTGAAGTTATATCCCAGAAGACATAATTCTTCATTGGGTGTGTAGTTCAGGATTCACGTCCTCTTCAGCACTAGGCAGAGGAAGTAACACTACCCACAGGTTCACTCGACAAGTTATTAAGAGCTTCTTCTTCAATTGATCAGTCCTATTGTTTCTATATTTATTAAAATGTTACTGAAACTAAGTAGGCTGGAATGACTCATAAGGGGCGTTGCGCGTTAGAGAACAACAGAAGACGCATACTGAAAATATTAACATCCACAAAATTTGCAGAAACTCGTGGATATGAAACGCGTTTGTCTGGGGAAGCTTCATTACTCGCTGTTTAACTGAAATTAACGTTTGTCTAAGCTCAGCGAGATTTTCGACCGTCTGTGGTCGCAAAGGTAAAAAAGGTTCTCATTAAAATTCGTTGTTTGCATAAAATAATCCTCAGGCTAGAGGCACCAGAAGCAATCTGCCTATTGGATGCGGGCTGCGGTTTCGCCCTGACTACCTGCACGCTTAGTAGGGAATGTTGTGGTATAGCCTTGTACTCTCACTGACAGCTCGCATTGAAATTTGTACGACGCGAAACTTCTGCAGTCGCATTTAGGAGCATGATGAAATCCACCGTATAACTCGAAACTACTGCACTAGAATGTCAAAACGACGTAGTTTAACAATCTTGAAAGAAATGAGACAGTTTGGTGAAAGTTCTTACTAGTATAGGCCTTCAAAGGGTCACACTATAGAACAGCTGGTTAAGGCATTATACTACAAGGCGGAAGGTCGCGGGTTCGATTCCCGATGGGGTCAGTGGATTTTTCAATTTACCTAATACTTCCAGCTGCACTATGGCCTTGGGTCGGCTCAACCTCTAACGGTGCCACGTCCCACTGCTTTCTTCAACGATATGAAGAGTTTAGCCCCCTGGGATGCAATGGCGTGTTGAACGGAGACAGTCCAGTGCCGCCATCTGCAGGGTCGAAGCGTGAACCAACAAGAAGAGAGCGGAAGCGGAAACTGAGCTTGCAGCCTGTTTCTGCTGTTTGTTGGAGGACTTAACCTTCAACTCTAAAGGTGTCGAATCGTCGAGCTCTCTCCGGACCACACGGCCTTTCGACTCTGAAAGCGTTCTCTTCGTTTACTGGCCTCCCCATAATATTAACTTAAGAGATAGGTCCTCTGTAACCTTTCTTAACCTGATTTTCTTTCTGCAGCGAGGAATTTTTTCCCCATGCTCAATATCTGAGCTGGAGCACCTTCCCTTTTCGTCTGTCAACTGCTTATTCAGCATATTCATAGCTACCCCCCACATCCGGAGGGTGAAATGTTGCTATAAATAATTTACTCAAGTAGTTACTATAGGATTCTGACGATTGTGTATAACACACTGATATGTTGGGTTTTTGGACTTTATCCATCGTCCTGGTTTTTAAGATAACAAATAAAAACACGATGTTTCGGAAACTGGATCTGTTTCCGTCCTCAGGTGAAGGAAAACACCTATCACTGGTCCAGTGATTGAGGCTAGCTCTTTCTAACGGACCCAACTGAATAGGTGTTTTCCTTCACCTGAGGACGGAAACAGATCCAGTTTCCGAAACGTCGTGTTTTTATTTGTTATCTTAAAAACCAGGACGATGAATAAAGTCCAAAAACCCAACATATCAATAATTTACTCAGTTCATGCAATCATCAAGTTCATATTATTTAAACAGTCTGATGTTGAAATCTTGCGGTACACCGGCTGAGACCCATTGGTTTCAGATACAATGGCGGGCCCCAGTCAACACGAGAATAATGAAGCGAGATATGTTCTCACAGGAATGGATGCTAAGATGCCGCTATGTATGTTCTGGTAGAGCTTTAACAACGTTACAGAGAAACTTCTGTCTCCATCTGCCCTTACAGGGGCCAATGACTCCCACTGGGCCCCTTTAGAGTCCCATTTACTTCTCTTATTACCCAGTTCTGTAACCTCATTTTCTCAGGCGCCTTACTACTCCTCTACCCGCGAGGTAGAGCCAGCAAGTTCCATCCATATGCTGGTAAATTTCTGTCGGGCTGCAAGACAGCAAAGTTCGCGGTTATATACAGTGTTCCAGGAGGGGTCAAAATTCTGGGAGGTTATAGCATCGGCCATTCTAAGCCAAAATAATATGTACTTGTGTTCTATTCCGACAGGTTTCCGAGATAGAGATATTTCACTGTACAGTTCCGAAATTATTGATAAGAAAGAGATATTACCTACCGTTTCTAATACCGGCATTTATTGTTAAAGTGACGATGTCGGTACAGTTTATCTAGTGTAACATATTTTCGAAAATCCCACCGTCAACATCAACGCACTTTGCAACTCTTGCGAGGACATGGCGTGTGCTGTACAGTGAAATAGCTCTGTCTCGGAATAGGACAGATGTACATATATAGATTTTGCTTAGAATGACCAACACTATGACGTCCTAGAATATTGACCTTTCATCCTGGGACATCCTGTCTGCCTCCGTGTCTTAGAAAGTTGAGCAAGTCCTGGATCTGCCAAGTGACTGCGTCTACTCCGTTGAGTTTTAGGTGCATAGAGCGGAGAATATGAAGAGTGTAATATTCTAGAACATGATACATTGTAGTCGGGTAGAGGTACACAGTTGTTTCTAAGTCACTCTTTGCTTCCATCTTCAGGATAGAAATGTAAGCATATACGCAAAGGTAGTAACCAATAAGAAGCAAGGATCAAAGAGAGCACCGTTTTCTGGTTTCTTATTACTGATTACTTGCTTGACTTACACTACAACCTAGAGGATGGAAGCAGTATTTTGAACCGAAATATCAGTGAACTTCTACAGGACTACGTGACGACACACACAAGAAATTGATTTATATTGTTGGTTGCAGCTGGAGATTCACTCTTTGTTGCACTGCGTTTTGAAACCTCACGAAGCTGATGTATTCGGTATCACCCAGCCTTGTCGCTCGGTTTTATTTCCTATTGTCTGTACCTTGGACCCATCAGTTTTTAAAAATCTCGCCTTTCAGCCAGTCTGCTAATGGTCGGCCCCTTCTCATTCATTTAATGCACAGTGGCGCCGAAGCGACGTCGGGACGGCTACAGCGCCGCCTCTAGCAGGAGCAAGTCTCTGCGGCTTTGGACGGATGGGTGTAGATCAAAGAGGCGTTTGGAGGAGAGGAGAGTAATTTTCTCGCAAGGTTTGTTTTATGTGGTGAAATGCTGAGGCCTTTCGTTAGGGACTTTGAATGTTTATGTCTTGTCTAGTGTTCGTATTACAATTTTGTGTGATATTTGATAAACGTGTACATGATAATGGAAAGATTCATTCCGCAGAGCTCTTTTTGCAGGAGCTAATAATTTAATATCTAGTTATAAAATTCCTTGACGTTTATAGAACGCGAATATTCATTATCCTGTTGATAAGAGACAGCCATTATACCAATTCTGGGTCACAAAGCTACAGTGTACATCGTCAGAGCTCACCAGCCTAAGGTATATTTAAAATATTATTATTCCATCTAAAACTATTTTTCAGAATTATTCTATTGTCTTAAAATTTTCCAGTGATAACGAATAATTATTTTTTAACACTCACTCATAGTTTCCGCCATTACAGCAAAACCCATTCCATTTGGATTTCAATAAACTTGGAATAGCAAGATTGGTGTAACGATTCCAATGGGTTCATCCCATTATTTTTCCTAGGTTTCCAGATACATGGATCCTAAATTTGATTACCATTTTAATAATTCAAAACTTACGATTTCGAGCAGGAGGATCAATAAATGGGGGTTTACACAAACACAACATAACGTGTATTCAGATAACCGTGGTTGTTTGTCGGGCTTGTTAATGCTAGTGGGGTGGGACTAAGTCCCTTGCACTGCGGCCACTTCTGGCCTATTGTACCAGCCCCAGATGATAGGTGAGAGTGATTGTGGAGCAATTAGTGGAATGAAGATTGGCAGGGGAAACCGAAGTACTCGGAGAAAACCTGCCCCAGCGCCAATTTGTCCACCACAAATCCCATTTGACCAGACCCGGAATCGAACCCGGGCCGACGCGATAGAAAGCCAAAGACTGACCGCTTGAGCTTTGGGGCGGCCTTGTTTGTCGGGCACACAGGTTCATAGATGTACGCTTCTGGTTAGGGTACTCGCCCGTTCTCTCATCTCTGTTCAGTTACATCAAAAGTGGTGGACACCCAGCATTCCGAGGGAGTAAGTAAAGTAAAAAGTAAAAAGTAAAACTAATCCTGTAACAGGTCGTGAAGGCCCATAGGGTTGTGAGACGTTGAGGGCCCCACATTACCTAGAAAATCGGCTCAAAAATGGCGGTAAATTTGTCAGCCTTACGCGCCGGCCGCGCTTTACTCCACAGAAAGATTATTTAATTAATTCCTGGTACCCATTTCTGTTAGAGGCTGAGTCGACCCCAGGGCCACAGTTCGGATGGAAGGATTAGGTCAACTGAAAAAAATCCAGTAACCTCATCGTGACTTGAACCCGCGACCTTCCGGCTTGTAGCATAGTGCCTCAACCAACTACGCTACCGCGTGCCCCCATTCCGAGGGAGAGTAGCCACAAAATTAAGTTTAAATATTTTAAGAATATTTTAGTGTATCAGTTGAAGTGCATTCATTTTAACAAGTCTGAGTCTAGGTCTCTCACCCTCGAAGAACAGAATCGATTGTGAATGTTCGACTACTGGATGCTACGGAATTACAATGTGATTCTAAATTATTGTCGAGTTTCCCGCGGCCTGTAACTTTCAAATCGAAAAAAAGAAATAATTGATACCGCTTAGGGAATATGAAAGTGTAATTCAGAACGTTTCATCCATCAACGCTGTACTCGCCGCATTGATGCCTGGGAGAAAGTATGACGTCATACCTGAAAATTGGGACTGCTCAAGAGAAAGTAATGTGAGTACTTTGATTTTTCGAAAGAAAATTAATTATCAAAGTGCAACGTCATTACAGAACTCAATATGGAAAAGCTCTACCTTCAGATAATCCAATCCGACATTGGTAAGCAATTTCAAGGGACTGGTAGTGTTCTGCACCGAAAATGTGAAGGAAGATTTTGATCGAATCCAGGAAGAGTTTTCTCGAAACCCACAAAAATCAATCAGACAAGCTTCTTTGCAGTTACGTATACCACAAAGAACTGTCTGGATGTTTGCTCATAAAAATATATAAGTAATAAAGCTCTTAGAGTTACATTTTCATGTTCCACTAAGTGTTATGAATTTCTGGTTTGAAAATTATAGGACACGGAAAACCTAGCAATAGTTTAGAATTTGTACCCAATAGGAAGGACGTAATAGTAGACTGAAGAAGAATGCACAATGAGAAGCTACAAATGCATACAAAATTTTCTAGAAACCTGAAAGGAAAGAGAGCACTTGGGAGAACTAGGCTTAGACGGGCATGCACTATTTAAACGTACCTTAATGGAATAGGGTACGAAATTGTCAGTTGGACTCACCTATCTGAAGAGAATTTCCGGCAACGGGCTCTTATAAAATCTGATTACATAAGAGGCGGCAACTTTCTTGAGTAGCTGCGTGTTTGTTGACTCCAAGGAGCTTGTTTAAATATTAATGTATAGCTCTCGGTATACACCGAAGGAAAGTTGGCGCCGTAAGCTCTTCCCTGAACTTTTGATCCGATCTTCCTCGTGACGCCTCAAGGGTTAGGCGACCTGCAGCACAAGGAATACATTTCTAGGCTTCACTTTAGCAGTCATACAGCTCGAGTTCACGAAGCAATTTCAGTTCAGGGTGCCACTCACATCAGTCTATGTCCTGTAGGCTTGGTGTGCGAAAAAGGAAAGCTCAGAAGAAAAGATTTCCTACGTTACAGCATGTTTATTATTTCTTAAGTTTTGTTCAACGACGCCGTCAATAGCCTAGACCACATAGCAAGGAATAGAAGTAGTAGTGAATGTGAAAGAGTGCTGTCTTCTGATATGTGATACAGCGTAGTCCGGCACAAATTTACCGACGTTTCGGAGGCACGCAATTTTCCAATATTCAGGGTAGAATTGTAAGCAAGTCAAGTTGTTTCTACTTTCCTTCTTGCTGGCTTATTGGATTCGCTTACATTTCACCCTGATGATGGAGGCATTAGGTTAATCAGATTCATCGGTGAACTTTACCGGACTATGTGGTGACATGTCCCAGAAGATAGCTTTTCATTACAACTTCTGGCCGTCAAAAACTAAGGGCAAATGAATGGTGAACTATTCGAGAAATATATGGTAGGAAATAGTGGTCTATTTGAAGATACAATAGTAGCAGTCACCTAGAGAAATAAGGAGAGCTACGAAGTATCTGGTTTTCGACTGTTTCAGCAGAGATCGTTACCGAATAGTTCCTGAATACAAGTAAGAAGCGTTGCAGTCTGTGCCAGATTTCTCTGTAATGGATACTTATCTCCGGTGCAGCATCTTATCTTCGCAAGAGCATATTATCTCCGTAACAACATATTATTTCCATTAGAGTATGTTATCTCGGCAAGAGTGTTATTTCAGTTATAGCACGTTTTCTCCGTTGCACCATGTAACAAACCTCGCAGACCATGAACAGACTAGAATTTTATGTCATCAAATCTATAAAGAAGAATGTGCATAATTGTAGAGGACATTCCTTGGGAGATTTTAGACATTTATTAACTCCAAATTACTAGTTTAAAGATCACAAATAAATTTTGGAAACCCCAAAAGAAATTTTACTTATTGCCCAAGAAATATTTATCATAGCGCATTCATGTTCTTTGTGTTCTACGGAGCTTAGAAAACAAAGCCTCACTTAATGTAAAGACTTTTTTCAAAGTTGCAAAAAGGTGCAAATTTACATTTTGAGTTAGGAATGCAGACTCTTATCTTCCGCAGTTAAAACTCGTATTTTGTCAAATATGAATCTCTCTCAACAGAGCCAGTGGCTTAGGAGAATTGAATGCATGTTTTAAACAGAATAATAGCATTGTTATGGAAGAAAAGTGGCAGTTAAACAGTGCGAGTTGCAACACTGAATTCAGAACATTAACTTGAACAACATTAACACTTCCACTGCTTACAAATATAAAGGAATGGCTCATTTCTATAAAATACTCTTTCATTATACTGACATCATTAAGCTGAGCAATATAATTCATCATTGTTCTACACTTACAAGAGGGGCACGCGGTAGCGTAGTTGGTTGGGGCACTATGCTACAAGCCGAAAGGTCGCGAGTTTGTTTTCCGATAAGGTCACTGCATATTTCAATTGACCTACTCTTTCCAGCCGCACTATGGCCCTGAGGTCGACTCAGCCTCTAAGAGAAATGAGTACCAGGAATCTTCCTGGGGGATAAAGTGCGGCTGACGCGTAAGGCTGACAAACTTACCGCCATCTGTGAGCCGATTGTCTAGAAAAAAAGTGGGAGCCTTGACGTCTCACAGCCTTATGGAATTTCAAGGCCTGTTACAGAGAGAGCTCTACGTTTACCTTTCTGCACTTACCAATAATGCTTGCTCATTACTCGGAAGCAACTTTATTGGATTACAAAATAAATTATACACGTAGATATGCATGCGTGCTGTTTCCCTGCTCTAGCGGTGCCTTTGCAGCGGCAATCCCAGCAAATCCATCCACTTCTAATTTAATGAACACAGAATCTCTTCCTGTCCCCCTCGGCCACCCTCAGCGCCACGAATTACTTGGAACTAGTTGCTTCTCGTTACAGCTGCTAACTTGGAGATGGCTTTATTATGGTTTAATTTGTGTGTGGCGTGCCTTCATGCATCACTTTCTGTGATGTCCCAGACACAAAGAGCACGCGGCCGTACACAGTAACCGGGGACCGAGGTTTCATTATTGTTAAAAAGGGATTTGTGAATCTCACAGCGGTTACTATGAACAGTGCTGCCTTCTATGATGTGTAGAAGCGTACCGACGTTTCGTAGAAACTTACTGCTCTCATCTTCAGGGTTGAAGATTCAGCCGGGCAGGCAGAGCGTGCTTGGCTTGGCTCACTCTCCGACCCCGAAGATGGAGACAGTACTTTCATCCGAGATGTCGGTAAACTGCTCCCAAAGTACACGGCGTCATAGCAGTCTGCTATACATACACAAGCAGTCTGCTTGTACCGGTTCTCACGGTCTCTTAGCTTGCGGATTTTATTATTTTTCTTTCTACCCTGAAGATGGAGGCGATACGTTCCTCCGAAACGTCGGTTAACACCACATCTACACGGTGCCACATCCCAGAAGACTGCTTTCTTCAATATTAAAATGGATCTTAGAGATATAGGATGGGATGGTATTGATTGGATTTATTTGGCTCAGGATAAGCACTAGTAGAGGGCTCTTGTGAACACGGTAATGAACCTTCGGGTTCCATAAAATTCTGGGAAATTCTTGAGTAGCTGCAGAATTGGTGACTCCTCCAGAAGGGCTCAGCTCCATGAGTAAGTAAGTAAATATGTGGTTTGGTGCCACGAGAAAGGGGTCGAAGACGAAAACGAAGTGGAGGAAGAAGCTGGAGACCCACAGATGAATAAAAAGCACATTACTAAGTCCATTATGGAAGACTGAGATTGAGAAGATGGAGACTGGGGAAAAGAAATAATGTAGAAACCGAAGATGATGAACCCAAGAAGGGATAAAGCCAAGAAGAAGAAGGTCAAACAATCTGTGAAATACGAATAGAATAACCCCCCTAAACTGCTTTTCGCTTGTTCCCTCTCTGTTGTTGGGGGGGGGGGGGTNCTACGAATATCGGACGTTCAGAGTACAGCAGGTATCTGAAGGGGCCCAGCGAAATATTTGGCCGGATTTTAAGCACTCATTAGCGAGATAATATGGACGCATCAGAGGTCCCCTGAAGCACTAGCCATGGAAGTACGCTCTTTTTTGGGGGGTTGGGGGGGGGATTTAATTACGCTTTCAGTACTGAGACTTTATAGCGTCGGTTGGTAGGAAGATAGATGAATAGAACGGGATTTCGAAGCAGTCGTGACCCAAACTACATACTATGTTCGAATTTGCCTAGAGGGACTGAGAGAAATAGTACACACAAGGAGCGTTAGAGTTTTATTGCTGTATTAGCATATTTTTACCGCATTTAGTCAGAACAAATGCATCGTTGTCCCTGTGCTTATATTAAGCACTATGCCATGAAGGCGTATGGGGAAGTGGATGTATAGATCCACATTTTCTTGACATCGGCACTAGCTGGAGGTGATTGGTCAGTTTCACACACCTGCCGTCATGGCTCCAGAGGAAACCCCGGGACCCACTGGATAGGAGGTTGGGTGGACCACAGAGCCGGACTGGAAGACATGGAGAAGAGAACATTCTTGACCCTACCAGGACTCGAACTCCGACTCCTCGGTCGTTCAGTCAGTAAAAGTTTCGAAAAAAGGCAGTAAAGGACTGCTGTGCGAATATTAATGAAAATTTTGTGAGATCGTAGAGAACATCACTAAGTTTGTAATATTGGTTATCTGTGAATAATTCTGAGTTTCGGACAGAGGTGGCTATGAAGAGTTATTTCTACTGGAATGTAACGTCGTGTAGCTATGCACGCTGGTGTCTTGCGCGACTTACTTTTCGGCTCTGGCGTTGGAGGAGATATATCTCTCCGAAACGTCGACATGGTGAACCCAGATTTATTATATTTAGAAATCTAGCCCACAGCATCGATCCTGTTTTATGTGTTCGTTTGTTATGGTCCTTTCATGTGTATTTAACTCAATATCTAATAAATTTCAATTAAGTGTCTGTAATTATGATTTTGTCTTGTGCTTTTATTGTCCAATATTCGCTCCTATTTAAAAAGTGTCCGTAAAGCTAGAACACTGTAACCTCAATACATATTGTGACATGTTTAGCCATGGATGACGCCCCTCCCCCCGCCAGCCGTGATGCGCCGAGCGAAGCCGAAGTGAGCCGAAGTTAGCCGACTCCTAGCATCCTGGTCGCTATGCAAAGCGAGTCAACAGCGATGACGTCACCAAGGGTACCGCGGNTTCTTGAGAAGCCGCCACTTGTAACACTACTCAAGAACTCCCAATATTTTATGGAAACAGAAGGTTCATAACCGTGTTCACAAGAGCTCTCCACTGATTCCCATCCTAAGCCAGATCAATCCAATCCATGCCGTCCAATTCTCTCTTTCTAATATTATCCATCAACTTACGTCTTGGCCTCCTTAGTAGTCTCTCCCATTCTCGCTTTCCCATCAATATCAACATAAACTCCCTTCGCCCCATTTGTGCTACATGCCCTGCCCATCACATCCTCCTTTACTTGATCATTCTAATTATACTTGGAAAAGAGTATAAGTTATGAAGCTCCTCATTATGCAGTTTTCTCCAGCCGTCTGTCACTTCATCTCTCTTCAATCCAAATATTATCCTCAGCACCCTGTTCTCAAACACCTCAGTCTATGTTCCTCCGTTATTGTCAGAAACCAAGTTTCACACCCATACAGAAACGGAGGCAAAATTATAGCTTAGTATATTCTAATTTTTATATATTTGGACAGCAGATGGGAAGACAAAAGGTTCTGGACTGAATGGTAGCAAGTATTACCCGAGTTCAATCTCCTCTTAATTTCCTCCTCAATGAGGTTTTGATTTTTTATTGTCGTTCCCAAATATCTGAACTGTGCCACATTTTCAAAACATCAGTTAGCTGTCGTTATGTCATGATTTTACCCTGCATTCTGGTAACGAGACAGCAACATATACTTAGTTTTCTGTGTTTACATCTAAAGTTTACATCATAAACTAAAGTTTATGTGTTTTTATGGTATTTATTTTATGTCCCAGTAGATTCACATCACCAGAATACAGGTAGACTAGTATCTGATGTGTTTTATTAAATTTAAGTCCACTCTGGTTTTCCTGGGCCTTCATAATGGCATACTCTAAAGCAAAGTCGAAAGGCTATGGCGGAAAAATATCTCCTTGTTATAGACCACTTTGTCTAGAAAATTATCAGACTAATATTTACCTATACGGGCTTTACTATACGTTTCATCTGAACACATTTTAATCAACCTAACTAGTTTCATGGGTGCCATAAACTCTATCAGAATATTGTACAATACTTCCCTCCTAACTGAATCATAGGCTTTCTTGAATTCTATGAATAGCTGCTGTACAGTCTCATTGTGCTCCAATTTTTTTACAGTATCTGACGATTGCAAAAAATCTGATTAGTAGTTGATCTGTTACATCGAAACCCACACTGATGATTCAGACTAATTTTATCTTCGTATATATGCTTTTCCGTCAGAGAAGGAAGCCTCTAGCAGAAGTGAGTACCGGGAATTTTCCTGGTTGGTAAAAGGAGGCCGGCACGTAAGGCTGACAACATCGCTGCTATTTGTGGTCTGATCGTCTACAACAGGCATGTCCAACTTCAAACAGATTGTGATGGACTTTTAGCGTCAAAACTGCCAGTGATCTACCACCCCCTCCTATCGTCGTACCTTGCTTTAAGCAAAAATATTGGTAAAAATAACACGACACATGATGTTTGTTATAAAAGCAACATACATTGAAAATACAGACTACTTTAATACGTATTTTCCTTTCAAAATCTGAATATAATCATATTATATTACAAGTGAATTTACATGCTTTTCACGTATAATTTCCTTATAGGCCTATGAGATCGACCAAAATTCGTCCCACGATCGACGTGTTGGACATGCCTGGTCTACAACATGTGGGAGCCTCGACGTCTTACAGGCCTATGGGCATCCACACAAGTTACAGGGATAGCTTTATCTTTACCGTTTTATTTCTGATTGGGTTTAAATGAGGTAACTTTCGTCTCTTGAAACAGTTCCTTTGTACGGGGAACTGAGCTGTAAGGTTCTGCTGCAGACCAGAACCTGCGAGTTACCCCACTCTGTTAAGCATCGTTTCTTCCTACTTAGTAGCGATTTGCTTTTGTTTTGTTTTATTTTGGAGGAAACGTCTAATCTAACTCAGGTCTTTACTGTTTACCTCACACTTTATCTCTCTTCTGCGACAATGCATACAGACTTTTCCAGAGTACCCCGTTGAATCGTCCCTTCCGCTTTACCCCTCAGCCTTCAGAAAAGAGCACAAACCCTGACAGGCTTCTGCCAAAACGTCCCAATACGTTGTCGGAGTGGCCGGTCCCTTTGAATTGTTCTCATCTCTAATCAGCGGTGGCAGGTTCTCTCTTCACGTGGTCCAATGTTCGTTTCGTTTGCTGCTCTTATTAGCCTGTAGCCACATCAAAGGTAGAGGAAGTCATTAGCGTATTGACAACCACCGACTGCGAATAGCTTTTGTGAGAACAGTACGCACGCACGCACGCACTGCTTCGACGTCATCTCATTACAGTGTTTATTTAACGCCTCCACCAGTAGCTAGAGTATATATTGTTGAGACGTAGGGAAAGTAATTAATGAAGAGTTAGAAAGCGAGCGGGTTAGCATAGCAGCAACCTGACTGAGATGTTTCTTTGTTTTCCCCAATCCCTTCAGGTAATTGTTGATATGGTACCTCGGTTAAGATATGACATCTGCCTTCCATTTTCTTTTTCTAATTCATCTGTCATTCTACTGCTCGACGCCATATAAATCGGTTTCTAGAAGCGCCGTAAAACAACTCACAGTAAAGAGTGGTACGATTCAAAATAACATTCGTGAAGAAGCTAAGGGCAACTTAAATTCTCGGCATGACTGCTATCACTGACTTCATAATATTATGACGCACAGACCTATTGCTACGCAACGACTCAGTCAACATATCCCGCTGCAACGAATATGGAACAATCGAGGACATCCGTTGCTAGGTAATGGATGAGTTTTCTGCGGTATCCGACCAGAGGCTCTAGAACAATAAACCAACAATACTAAGGGAAGTGACGTGACACCCGTGTGGAGGCGGGGTAGAATACCTCCACCGTGACCCTGCGAGTCGCAGGAGGCGACGAAAAGGGAAGTCTCAAATCTGTGACAGTAAAATACGGTCGTGAGTCCCAAGGGACTCGGACCCGAGAAAGACTGCGCAAACAAGGGCCAGTAGCATGTAAAAAGAAGACAGACCGGTCCTCTCGTCAGAGTGGAAGCCCCACAAAAAACAAAACCGTAATATTCAACAGTAATAAATATCTGCTCATGAGCCCCAGACGAGGCTCGACACCAAGACTTATTGAACTGAACGTCAGTAGCAATGTGACTTGGACTTGGATTTGGACTAAGGGAAGTCTCAAATCTGAGAGTAAAATATGGTTGCAAGTCCCAAGGGACTAGGACCCAAGAAAGACTGCACTGGCAAGGGCCAGCAGCAAATAGAAAAGACAAACCCGTCCACTCGTCAGAGAGGGCGCCCCACAGAAGCAAGATCGTAACTGCCAAACGGTAATAATTAATATCTGGTCATGATCCCCAAATGGAGCTCGACACCAAGACTTACTGACTGGCCATGAGTCACAATGTGACTTGACTTTGACTACAGGAGAGAGAGTAGCGGATTAGTGTAATGTTGTCAGAAGTCGAGAGTGTCCAGTCCAAGATAGTGATTTGTGAACTGTTGTAACAAGTTGTATAGTGGCCCAATAAATTCGATCATCAAATCCAAATCCCGTTTTATAAGTCACACAAACCTCTAATACGTGACAATATTATATCGTCTCATCTCATATGTAGAAATATTCTGAAGACAATATTGCAGTGATAATAGTAAATTTAAATTATATTACGGTATTCTCAGCATCCTATTGCATTAAGTATCACCTATATACGTTCACTTCGTCTTAAATGCAAATTTATTTTAAATTATTCCTTTGCGTAAAAATACAAATTAAAAATTATTAACCATTAGAGAATGCTACATGTTTCGGCCATACTCGGTCATCATCAGGCAACTGTCTGACATTTTTTTTTCCTTGGCACTACAGCCCCAGTGGGCCTAGGCCTACCTCCATGAACTCCGTTCACTTCGGTTTTTCTAGATCTTACACATACGGTAGGACTCCTTGGGCGGGTGATCAGCTCGTCGCAAGGCCTCTACCTGTAGACAAACACAGAAAAACGCACACAAACATCCATGCCCTGAGTGGGATTCGAACCCACAATCCCGGTTTCCGAGCGAGCGAAGACAGTGCATGCCCTAGACCGCTCGGCTACCGTGACCGGCCAACTGCCTGACATATCAAATAATAACATACCCACTCAGCTAGGGCAACAGTGAGGAAAGACTCGTGCTAATGGGGAACATAATATCAAGGCACTAACACCACACCGACAAGCATACGAGATGCAGAAAATAGCACACAAAAGGACGATGCCGCAGAAGGAAGGCAGCTCATGAATACGTAACGAGTGGTGTCCTTCAAGAAATGTCTTGCAATGAGTGGATGACGAAAACTGAAAAACACTGAAGTATTCTAACTTCAGAAGTAATTCATCTTAATTACACTGAAAACACAGTGTAGCAAATGAGACGCTGGACTGTTGCCTGGAGATGTCCGAGTACAGCCGAAACACGTAGCAGCCTCTAATGGTTAATTATTTTTACTTCTTATTTCTAAGTGAGTAATTTTTAGAACATGCCAGTATTCTACCAACTTTGTGAAAGGTAACGTGTGTTTATTTGCGCTTTCAGGGACGGGTACTTAAAAAATATTTCATACCACGCCATGGGGGTCATTTCTATTGAAAGACATTTCCCGTAAATGATCTTTGGACTTACAAAATACATTGTAATCGCTTAATTGTATACTGGCTCGTATAATACTACAGATTTCCTAAATTTTACTGTGGGACTCCACCTTAACAGACCACTGCCGCCTTGACCCTAATATACCACATTCGTACCATTCTAAAGAGTTCTGTATTACACTCAGTACCACTTGACTTCTGGGTACAGTCCATCGGCTGGTTTCAGGATGGAGCGTAACAGAGCTTCCGAAAGTATCTGTTTTGTGGGGGAATCTGGAGGATTGGTTCCCAATCTGATGAAGCGTGAGGCCATGTTCAATCCCGCTGAAATTCTCACTTCTGTTTTTGCCGCATTTAATCGTGTCTTTCATACGTCCCGCCAGAAGGCTAAATTAAGGAATTAGAATAATTGCGTTTGGAACTCATTTTTCGTCGCCAAATGTAGAACACTATGCAGAGTTTTCGTTTTAAAAAAGTCTAAATTTTTACTCCCATTATTGGTGTGATTCTGATTGTAGTTTGATCGTTAACAGTAATAAAGATGCTAGTCGAAAGACAGATTTATGTTAATAAATAATTTGAGGGCATAAGGACTTTGTTAAAACGAAAAGGGGAGGCGTCTTGCCAAAGAGTTTTTGGAACCGCCCTACTAAATGATCAACAAAGTCTGTAAACCCTGTAACGCTAAATTAAAATTTGATATTTGCGTGTCTGAGATTCAAAGATTACCATAGGCTAAAAAGGGAAGTGTTAACTTCAAAACATTTGCATATCACGTACATAAGTATACGTTGTTTCTATAAACGTAGGAGATATAAATTGCATGGGGTAAAGCGGGGGAATATCGATCAAATGATGGTTGCCGAGATATGAACTCACTCACAGATGGCGACTTGTTGCGGCCTGTGACGTGACAACAACGGCCACCTGGTATCTAAAAAAACCATTAAAATGTATATATCTAAAAATGACGCCAATTTTGTACCAAGGTCGAAGTTATTTTAAGCATTCTCATGCAGTTTTGTTCTACAAGAATAACTTTACATGCCTTTGTGTTGCACAGATTTTAAACATGACCTGTGTTTCGCTTTGTTTCGTGATATAAAGTACAGACATCCCTTACTTTACGTAGTCTCGCGTTTCGAAATTTTATAATGAAGCGCATTGGCTTGTATTGGCTTGTAGGCCGAAAGCGAACTCGCTCACCCAAAAATCCCGAAATAACAAACACGAAAACTTTGTAGACGAAACGGAAGCAACGAAATGCAATACCACACAGTCACTTAGACTTACGCTTTGCTCTGGTGTGCATCTTGTATAAGATCCTGCTGTTGCTGTGTCGTTATAATGTGAAGTGTATATATCCATTGCTAGGCAACGACTCGGTAAACACATGCCCGCGCTACACACGCCTTAACAATAGATAGGCTGTTTTCTATGTTGTCCACGCCGGGACTGTTACTACGCAATGCTGCGGTAAACACGCCTGAAACAATGCGTGAAAAAGAAGTCGGTATTTAGTAGCGCCAGGAATCGAACTCGGAACCTCTGAATCTATAGCCAGGAATTCTGACCACTAGACCACAGAGGCAGTCGTGTGAATGTATAAGGTGCTATAAATCCAATCCAAAACCCGTCGTATAAGTCGCTCCTACAAATGACAATAGTAAAATAGGGTCTCCAAAATAGATCAGTGCTCTCAATTATGCAGTAGAAGAAAAATAAAAATTCATTGGTTAGCGTTGTCGATATTGCAAGACCTGAAGACGCCCAATGTAAGTCCAAATACATAGTTGACTCCTAGCAAATATTAGACACCGAAAAAGTTGTGTTGACGGTTTTTTAAAAAGGTGAAAAGCAATCTTACTCACAAGGTTACTCATAATGTGACGTGTTCTCATGCTCCTATTTTTCAATTCAGACAATGAAAGTTACGATTAATTTCTTTGCCACTTTTGTTCGTTCGGGAACTTGACCCCTAGTTATAACATTACGCCTGCGGGAGATGTTGGTTCGCATTACGAAATTTCGCTTTACGAACTCCCGTATGGCTTTCTATATACAGGTATATATGAAAGCAAAATCGGTTTCCTAAGAAGTCGAGTGTAAAGAATATTATCCCCGTTTAAGATACATAATAATATTATCCTTTCATATCTGCACCGTTACTAATGCAATCTTATGACTGGACAAGTTCTTTCCCTGAAGACATCAACGACAACTCGCACACTGAAAAAGACTGGAATATTTTCGGACATTGTGTATATTACATTAGAATTTTCATGTTTGAAGTAGAGAATATTGTGGGCCAAAATGCATTTTCACGCGTTATGTTGCAGCAATCTGTTGCACTGTGTAGATCTGCCTTAGAAGCTTTCTTGCCGTCCATGTGCAACGTCATTTCTAATCTTTGTTTTCTTTTGTTGTCCAATACGAAGAAAGAACAGTGAATGATGTACTTAGACAGCACAAAAGCTCATAAGTCGTTTGTTCATATATTGTATGACTTGTATATGAATATAAAGGTCCGAATCTCAAATGGTACACTGGGTATCCGGACTGGAGATTTTCGTAGATTTCCCTAGTCCCTCCCCATAGGTGCCTGGATAATATCTCGATCAGGCTATGTCTGCTACTTTCGAAATGCTTTCCACTTCTTCACTCACACCATCCTGGGCTGTACAGCCTACATATTGACAGCGTTGTCGAATAACACACAAAGGATAAATGTACAGTAATTCCTTAATATGGGCACGCGGTAGTGTAGTTGGTTGAAGCACTATGTTACAAACCGGAAGGTCGCGGGTTCAAGTCCCGATGAGGTCTTGGATTTTTTCTTTTAAATTGACCTAATTCTTCCAGCCGCACTATGGCCCTGGGGTCGACTCAGCCTCTAACAGAAACCAGGACCAGGAATTAATTAAATAATTTTCCTGGGGAGTATAGCGCGGACGGCGCGTAAGGCTGACAATATTACCGCCATTTTAGAGCCGATTGTCTAGATAATGTGGGACCCTCAACGTCTCACAACCCTACGGGTCTTCACGGCCTCTTACAGGGATACCTTTACTTTTCTCTTTTTACTTAATTCCTTAATATAAACAGCTGTTGTCTGAATCAAGTGCATTTTCAGATCTGTTTTAAGTGAAAGAAAAATAAAACCGACGGTAACTGTTGAAATGTCAGTGGATACTTGTTAATAGTCTGTGTGTCACATTTCATTTCCAAAATCTCTAATCAACGTTCTGCAGTACCACGTGTTTCCAGTTGTGAACCTGCTACCGTTCTATAAACCTTTACTTAAATCGTTTGAATTGGATATTTTACTTTGTTTCGTAGTGTGACGCAGTAGATTTTAATTAAATATTTTGCGTATCCGATTTTATTTTCATTGCACTTAATTAACCTGATCGTTTACACAACTCCATGGCATAATATCGCACTGCGGCATCCCTACCGCTCCTCCAGTATGGCTGAGCGATTTTTACTTTATTTCCTGTAGCTTTAGTTACACGCTGAAACGAATGTTTATTTCCACGCGACCTCCTCCAGATAGTCCAATTATATTGACTTCGATATTTATTTATTTTTTATTCCAATTACGAATCTGTGAACAGCACTTTCTAACACAATTCTACCCTGCCTTAATAATGGCGAATTTGTGGGTACTTTTAACAATTCTTTTTCCTTTCCGCTACAGCCCCATTGGGCCTATGCCTACCTCCATGAACTTCTCCGTTCACTTCGGTTTTTCTAGATCTTACACATTCGGTAGGACTCCTTGGGCGGGTGATCAGCTCGTCGCAAGGCCTCTACCTGTACACAAACACAGAAAAACTCACACACACAAACTAAATATCCATGCCCTGAGTGGGATTCGAACCCACGATCCCGGTTTCCAAGCGAGCGAAGACAGTACATGCTTTAGACCGCTCGGCTACCGTGACCGGCCACTTTTAACAATTACAAAGACAAAACAACTCCATACAGTGTGGCTATTTTAGTTTTTACCACTTGAAAACTCAGCACCCTTACATGTTTCGGTCCTTATGGACCTTCATCAGAGGGAACATCGATACTCCGTTAGTGTGACGGACCAGAATGAAACAAATCAAATACTTTTAACAAATTTATAAGGCGATACAGTTTTCGGACTGAAATTTTGTACCATGCTAGAGACATCCTGCCAATCTTATTCTCCTGCACTTGATCACCCTAATAACATTTGGGAAGGTGCAGAGAACGTGAATGTCTGGCCACCCCTCCCCTCAGCGCCCCACTCTCACACACAATCAATATTCTTTCATAACGCCGACAGCAACAGCTACATGTAAGCTTTTACGTTCTTAAATACGAGTCGAGGATCTGGGATAGCTCACTCGGTATAGTTACTCGCTACGGGCTGGACGGCCGAGTTCAAGTCGAGGTCCATCTTCCAGACCGGTCCTGGGATCCATCCAGCACCTGCACCTCATCCAATGGGCACCACGAGTTATTTGCCGAGGGTAAAGCGGCCGGACGTGGAGCTATAGTGCCGATGTAAAGGAAATTTCTATCTATACCTCCATTCCCATATACACCTTCATGGCGTAGTGCTTTACTTTTTGGTAGGAGACGAAACGTGGTAGCTTCTGACGTGAATGATATCTGAGATTTCAGTCTGCTTTTAAAATCTATGTGAACTGATTCATTTGGAAAAGAATTTATACTTCTGGATAATGGATACCGAGGATTCAGGTCGCATTTTTTGTTTTTGATAATGATGAAGGCCGTAATTGTCAAACAATAATAAATATCTGGCCATGGGCCCCAGATGGGGCTCGACATCAAGATTTACTGACAGACCGTCAGTAAGACTTTGAATAGACGCAGAGTTGAGAAGTGAAATCGGCAGAGGAACCAGAACAAGAGAGAACACAGAAAATATCTAAACTTTTATAAATGTGTTTAATTGTGAAACAGATGTCAAATAGAACTAATCATCAAATTCGGAATCCACACTTATTAGTCACGCATACCCCCCTACAGGGGCAGCATCCTGGCAACGGATTTGCAATACAGTAACCAGTCTCGCTGTAACTGCAGCACACATGAAGCCTTCTTTTCTCAGCCTAACTCATTTCTTGCCATCTCTTCTCAATCATCTTCTGCTGCCATCTCAAGAGAACACTCAATTCTATCTACATCTGTCCTGAGATCCTCATTATACAGACTCGGAGCCGACCCACAGAAAACACACTTTCAATCGTCATGGCTCAACAATACTTCGATTGTTACTTACGTATTCGTTGCCGTAAAAACCAGTTTAACGAGTTGTTGCCAGCAATGAACGTCTCCTCTGGCTCCTCTATTCCTGCTTTCAGTTTGTACGTCAATACGGCGGAACCAACTCTCTTGTAGTTTCAGAGATTTTCAAAATAAAAGCGGTTAAATCTTGTCCAATTTCTCTGACATTCTGTATTGCAAAGAAGAACAGGAAAAGGCAGAATTATTTAAAGTATGAACTTTGTGTGTGATTAAACTTTCTGTTAAGATGAGCCAATCATATCTGATTATTATTTTTTTAATACTAGTGGGGTGGGACTGAGTTCCTTGTACTGCGGCCACTTCTGGCCTATTGTACCAGCCCCAGATGATAGGTGAGGGTGATTGTGGAGCAATTGGTGGAATGAAGATTGGCAGGGGAAACCTAAGTACTCGGGGAAAACCTGCCCAGCGCGAGTAATGTGGACGCACCTTAAGATGGTCCACTCTATCTTTAACTTCAGTTCACTGCAATCAAAGAAATCTAGTGCAACCCAGAATTTTCTCTGCTGAAGGTCGAGTATAATGCGCAAGACTCACGATAGAAGGCTCTGTGCTTTGCAGTTCCTTCAATGTTGCCGCTGAATGGCGACTTGATTAATTGGACTGAGTGCTGGGACGGGGAGAGATGGAGCGAGGGTATTTTTCTTGACGAAGGACGAGAAGTTTGTCGAGCCTTCACAAAGACCAGAGTAGATGGAAATAGGGCGGTAAATTTCCACCAGGGTGAATACAAATTCACACTAACACTATTATTTTTCTTATTATAAGAGGCTCGTTAGGGCGAAGTGGAGTGGAGGTATGCGGGAAAATGCTTCAATCAGTTTTCGGCAAACTTAACATTAAAATTGACGTTAGAGAGAAAATTATGCATAGCCTACGTAGATAAATTCTATCTTTTTATTAAATGAATTATTCAATTAATATTTTGTCCGGGATATGAGATCGCACAAAGACCAGGGAGAGAACTTTCACAAATTGAAAGCCGACGAAAGAAATATATTGAATATTTTTATCTAATAGTTATCTTCTGGCAGAGAGCTGTCAGTCAAAATTAAATTGTCTTCATTTCTCTCTATTTTGAGACATTTGTTCATTCTTGTGTTGTTTAATAAAAAATAATAATTAAGATTGTGTAGCTCTAAATGTTAGATTGTCCGGTCACGGTAGCCGAGCGGTCTAAAGCATGCACTGTCTTCGCTCGCTCGGAAGCCGGGATCGTGGGTTCGAATCCCACTCAGGGCATGGATGTTTAATTTGTGTGTGAGCGTTTTTCTGTGTTTGTGTACAGGTAGAGGCCTTGCGACGCGCTGATCACCCTCCCAAGGAGTCCTACCGAATGTGTAAGACTTAGAAAAACCGTAGTGAACGGAGAAGTTCATGGAGGTAGGCCCAGGCCCACTGAGTCTGTAGTGCCAAGGAAAAAGAAACTCTTCCGAAGGTATTTAATTTTGCTACTTTCCATCGTATTAGAGAAATAATTAACTTCTTTTTCTGTCAATGATACAGTATAGAGAAGTTATACAAAACGAATAGCAACTCAACGGTGGTAAAGCGTGGGAAACATATACACATGATAAGAGGACAAACAGTGCTGCGCCCTTTCCGCTATAGTCATAAACAACAGCAAATTGGGGATGAACACGTGAAGGCTGTAGAGCGCACAGGAGTGAGAGAGATCCACACACACACACACACAAACACGCACTCACATATAAGTGCAATAGTAATTAGGAGATTTAATACCTAAATAAACCACGAGTCAATGCCTGTTTCGGCCTGAAGGTTTCGGAGCAGTCAGTTTACCCTTTTGAAGTGAAGTCACCTGCAGCACTCCTCTTGAGCGTTATGCTGGCCGATGGTTTTGGCAGAACTGGAAGATTCACTAGCCAGTTTACTGCTAGATTCATGCTAGGACGTTCAGCTTGGTGACACTAACGTACATAATTATGATTATAATCATCGCTTGTCTCTATGACGTTTATATTAAATAAACTACAAGTTGAAATTTTCACATTCACACGTTCAGCCATAAAAAAAATTTGTTCAGTTATCATGACGTACATTTGTATAGTAATTAAGAAATAATATTAAAATGCATGGGTTTCCTCTGTCCATCTAGGAGAATTCCTTAATAATATCTTAATATTTGTTCAACGATTGCTTCTTTCAGCAACCTTCTCTATCCTTCCTTGGTTGCCAACAAACCATTTGACGCTTTAAGCCTCAGTAACTGATAGTCTCGCCCAATACACTACAAAGAAACAAACAAACAAACTAACTAAACTTACTGTGTTAGAGCTCGGACCGTTGGTACTGGCTTCTCATCGCGAGGTCTCCGGCTCAATTCTATATTTCATGTGAGATATCTGGTGAACCAAGTGGCAATGGAGGTGTGGCTCCTCCGAGCTTCTGCTCTCACTAATACTTTGTTGCAGCGTACTCGCCTGTCACCGCCCCCTGAGATATGGCTAACACTAACTTCTACCTGAAAACTATGGTGTTAGTACAGCTCTTTTGGTTTGCGAATTTGAACCTCACTGTTCCACTTGCTCATTTCCCTTCTTCTTCGAGCACTGCAGATTGAAAAAATATGTCTACCAATGTTATATCAATCGTTAGAAAGACGTCCATAGTGAATATGTATTTCGCTCGAATTTTATTTCCTATTATTAGCGGGGCGAGACTAAGTCCACTGCGGCCACAATTGGCCTATTGTACCAACCCAAGATAACAGATGATAGTGGAGCAGCTGATGGAATGAAGATTGGCAGAGGATACCGAAGTACTCGAAGAAAACCTGCTCCAGTGCCTCTTTGTCTACCACAGATCTCACATGACCCGACATGAGCTCAAACCCGGGCCGCCGAGATGGGAAGCCAGAGACTAACCGCCTAGCTATGGCATGGCCTTTTGCTTGCCTTAGAAAGTAGAAATAATATTTTCGTAAGGCTGTATTAATAGAAGCATGAAAATGCTAAAACCGATATTGAAGAAATATCAGAATAGCCAGCCCCAGAAAGAGGGATTTGCATTTCACACGCAGGCGACTGTGAGGACTAGAGGCTTGTGCAGAACTTCGTCTCTGAACCTGAGGAGCGAACTGCCAGGCAAACAGAACTCTACTTGGCATACATTTCGATTTGAAGATGGAGGGAGTAAGTTTCTCATAAATATCAGTGGATATCTACAGGACTACACTGCGTTATATACCAATATATAGTATTTTTAACGTCCCGCCCCCAAAAGAAAACTTCTGCAAACTGATAATTTGTAGAAAAATCAAACAGTCAAATATCACACAGTTTATCAGAACATCAGTCTTAATAAGTGCATTGGCTCGAGTTCTAACTTTTACCTCGATTATAACCAAAATTTAATCTGAGTAGTAATTTTAAACAAAAAATCCGCTTTCATTTATATTAAGTACAAAACTGTCACTGCATCCGCTCATTGAATGGTACGTCTCCATGGTGATGAAGAGACGGGACAACGCAGGCGGTATAGCGACGGCTCGGAATTCGAGTCTCGGTCGGAGACGGGTCCTGGGCCCACCAACTCCCCTAACAAACGGGTACAGGAAGCACTTTCTTGGGTAAAGCAGCAGAGACCTGAAGCTGACCATTAACCTACTATTATGCCGAGGTCAAGAATACGTGAACTTATACATCCACTCCCCATACGCCTTCATGCCACAGTGCTTAATCAGTTATACACAGCATCAGCATTACTCCCGATCTCAGAGCATATAAATTTTTAAAATGTTGAGTTATTAACTAATAGCTTAATGCTCGTACAAAACTATGACTTAGTAATTAATTAATGAATAATGACTCATCGGAACTCCATCACTTGCAGGTTCATTATACAAGATGGAGAAGTGCGAAATTTATATTTAAAACATGTAATATTTTAGAAAGAAAATGAGGTCCGATAGAAGTTCATCGACGTTTCGAGGGGACTATCTTCCTCAGTTCTCAGGTTAGAAGTTTAAGCCAAGCATAGAACCAACAAGAAATAAGAATCAAAGAATCATATCTAAAACCCCTATATTTGTTTTAAGGGGGGTGGTGTATCAACATAAATTTTATTTGAAGAGTACTGCCTTCTGGGTTATAACGCCTTTTTGTCCTGTAGAATTTTACCAAAATTTCAAATATTATTTAAATTTTAAAATTGCTTGTTTTAAGCAAATATTATTTCCAGTCCTTCGCAACCTTCCATGAGCTGACTAGCAAACCATTGCATGTGGAAACCCTTGATAATGAAGCGTTGGGGGATGGGATGTGGAGCCGCTCCGAGGTCGCTATATGACAGCAATAACATGCAGCATCTGGCCACGGCAGGCCACTGTTATACAGATGGATGGACAGATTGCCATCGAAGTGAGAGTCAGTCCAGTGCTGAATGAATATCGATTATGTATGAATCGATATTAAATTGTATTGTGCCACTGAGAGGTAACATAATTCCTGGCTGCATACTATAATCTATCTGCTATTCGTATTCACAATTCCAAGCATGTATCATCTAACTGTACAGACCTACCCTCAAATGCAAATCTATTTCATATGGTTCCCTGATTATTACCGTGAGATATTCCACCAGCAAAGTTTTATTTGATTTGTTATTTATGTTCCATTTGTACTAATTAATTAAAGATCACTGCGCCAGTTGTATAGGGCACGTCCGTCTGATTCAGGGGGACAAGGGTTCTGATTCCGGTTCAGGGTGTCTGGTCACACGCAGAGTTCACGAGCTGGTATCGGAAACTTCCCGGACTGTTAATGTTATAACTGCATCGGTGAAAGAGGATGAGAGGAGAGGCCGAGGTCACACTTCCGTAAGCATATTCCATCACTCTACCACGTGGCGTCTAGGTGTGAACACGCATCGTTTTTACACGAGTGCTTTTTCAACTTCGTGTTTCGTTTTGTCTGCGATGGATGGCAAAATCCAGCAACGTGTCTGCATCAAGTTTTGCGTGGAGCTCAGTAAATCCTCTACCGAAACATTTGAAATGCTTCGTGAGTCTTTTGGAGAATAGGTGCATCGCTTATGGGTCCTCTCTCCATTTTCCTTCTCTGCGCATGCTCCTTGGGGCTGGTCGACCCCGCACCAGAGGCATTTCGGGACTGCTTGCAATGGACCCAAATGTGACCAAAACGCAGATAATTGTAACTCTATGTCAAGCCACTTTGAGTTCTATAGGTTTCGACTTCTTTAATGATGCTGAAGACGGAATTAAAATTGAAAGTTTCTGTGAATTTCGACTGCGTACCAGAGTAGCTAAGAACGTTGGGAGGGAGTGAGGGTGGGAGGGAGGAAGACTCTGGTTGCTGCGCCAGCAAATGAAGGGAATTTGTCATTTAACCGAATATTGAAGGGTGTTTTAAGGAAAATAGGGCCGAGGAACAGGAGCGGGACCTCAGAAAACCAATAGATATTGTGGCGTGTAGTACCGTTGCTGGGCCGTGACCACGAAACGTCCACGAAACCTGCCTTTGCCAAGCAAGAGGCGTATAAACAAACACCGTTTCTAAGTAACGGTCCATAAACACGTTCTCGCGGATAGGATATCCAGTCTATTGTTAGGCAACCGCCCAAGGCAACTATAAAAGAAATGCTGAAGGTGGTGTTGCCTGTTGGGTCCGTCCCCGAGGGTTTATGAAGAGAACACCAGCTGAGCTGCAGTTAGAGTTGTCAGCAGTTCAACTGAGTGCAGTGATCTGAAGTAGCTGGTTGGCGAGTGAGAGAGTTCAGCTGTCAGCTGGAAGTCAGCCCGTGTACAGAAGACTAGGAGGCTGGTGTGAAATGGCCGCCAGCCTGGCAGTTGTCACTTGAGAGTTTAGGTATGGAATGTTAAGCAGCGGGCAACGGCGTGACCACAGAAGCTGAAGAATCACCGTTGTCGAGGTTCGTTAGCGGGATACGTCTAGTGGAAACTCTGCAGAGGAATAGCCATTGTTGAGAACTGTTATCAAGCAACGAGTGGTGAAGGCAGACTGAGAAGAATTAGCGTCGACGGATTTGTAGTGTGGGAATTAGCAATGTTTTTGTAGTTGTTTGTAGTATCGAGTAGTGTGTATAAGTTTTCAATAAATCCATTCAAAAATCAATACCCCGTCTATAGTCACGTACATCCAAAGAAAATGGCAATATAAACAATGCTAGGAAAAGTGGTCGTGAAAGTGGTCCTATACCAAAGCCAGAGTTACTGGGAGAAGTATTAGAACCAAAATAGCCTGCCAACTTAGTATGGGCCTTACTAACTCCTGCTTCCTAGCTCACGTTTAGAAATTCTCTCATGAACCCTCTTTATTCCATACTAATCGCACACTCCAACCTCTCCAAACTTCTTGTTTTAATATCCGCTACCAAATCAGGGATTTTATATAATTCCCCCAGTTATTGGTTAATTTCTCTAAACACTTTGTTCGGTTACAGGTCCATGCATTTTCCTCAAAATTTCGCATTTCCACTTGTTTAATAGAGTTTCAACGCATTCAATCATAGCTCATACTCGTACATCGCAGCTGATTTTAGCATCTTTTCCTTCTTATAAATTTTGATATTGTGCTTAAATTTATGGTCTTAATATATTGCAGGCCACAATAACATCTCATCATGATTTCTTCATTTACTTGCTTTCATGGGCTATCAAAGCATCTAAAAGTGTCAACTCACCGATCTCTTCAAATAAAACCCCGCCAATTTTCAGTTCCTGCCTTGGTTCGAGCATGTTCCACGTAAACTTTATTTAATTAGTTTCATTTTCATTCAGTTCTATATTCCAGCCTTTTCAATGCTTCATTCTTCAACTGTCATAATATTCCTTCAATCCCTCTTTCAGACTGTCCTAATATTACTACATCTCTGCATATGCAAACATCCGCTTTATCTATGAAGTAAATTAAATATAAATTAATACGATTTCATTGTACATGTATATAAACATAATGACATATTGGCATACATCCTACATACAATTTTCAGATAATGTGGGCATAACAAAGTGGATACTTCAAACGTCTAGAAGTCAATAACAGTTGTTCTCCTTTGTTTATAGTTTGTACGTCGTACAATATGTACACTTTAAAACGTAGCCCATAATACACAAACCTTTTATTTCAGTGCCAAGTACTGCGTTATGAGAGCGAATCAGAAGCTGTCTGCGCTGTCGCGGACTGTCCCAGCTTTTTCAGTGACACTCCCGTCAATGTCACTCTGGTTGCTAGGCTGCTGCTCTCGCCAGTTGCGCAGAAGTTCTGCAGGTGCGAGCGGGCTGTACTCACGAGAAGAGATTGTGTTCATGCTCACACATTACTTCACATTGAAATCGTCTGCTGCTGTTCGTAAAGCCGTCTAACAAAACGTACTCTGACAAGGAAGTACCGACAAAGACAAAAATATACAGCCTAGTAACAAAATTTCGAGACAGACGAGGTTTTTGCAAAGGACAACATATCCGTATTCGAAATATTTCGACAAACTGTATGCTCCGAAACGTCAAAAGAACATAATCCCTATTAATAATATGAACTACCAAAGCCTTTCTTTGTTTTGATACTGCTGTCAACTGTAAGCTTGTCTATAGTGTCGTTGGTGGGGTTGCGTTATGGATGGTACACCCAGCAGTAGCTGCAAGGAGAATTAACACTGAGTATGCAGTGAACAGTGTCAGGCAGCGTCAACACGAGCGTCGTGACGTCCCTTGTAGAAATAAAACAGAGAGGCGAATGCTACGCTTTCTTCTGGCTCCATTGCAGACAAAAACTACGCACCGCATTCTGCAACTGTCTGGTGTCCTCAGCAACGTCCGTCATAAAGTACGTTCGTTACAATGGTCGCATTTTGTGCGCTCGTGTAGACGCTGCCTAAGAGACAAGGATGCATCCTCGTTCTCAGAGCAGGAGGAGCTGGCAGATCGAGGTGACTAACTGCTGGAAATCTGTCACGGATTTTGCAGCTCAACGCGCAAACATGGAGGTATCTTAGATTAAACGAACGACATCTTTTCTAGTTATTGAGACTATATTAACAGATTAAATTTGCTCCCAACAATTCTCTTTTGAAATTTTAATTGGATATTTAACAACAGTAAAAATACCAATTTAAAACAAATAATGCGTATGTAACAGCCATGCTATTAATAACTACGTATGACACGTTACATTGATGGAAGAAGTGGAATTTCTGATGGTGGCAATCATATTTCATTAGTCTCTGTTGCATCGACGCAACTATGTGAGTGCACAGAATGTCACTATCTTGCTTGCACATTAAGTTAAACCCTCGCAGACGTGCCTACTCCAATGAAACCGAACTGCACGTTGCAAGCTGGTGCTGCTACTTGCTCCTCTCCCGGCGAACTACTGAACCATTAATCGCGCTCATCTCCAGTTTAACTGAGCATGCGGCAGAACTCTTGTTCATGCACACATTTCCTTAATGAGGCTGCTTCTCTCAAACATATCCCGTCCTTCTCTCTTCTGTGGGAGCGAGATGCTTGTGTCCCTCTTCCCACTGCAGTAAGCTGAAGCACAGGCTCCAGAAAATGGACAAGCTAGAGAGGTATTTCATTTATGGAACAACTTGTATGGAAATTATAAGGGATTTTTCTTATAAGACAGGCTCTGGGGGTGATGATGAGTTTATTATTCATACAAGCTGTAGAGTAGTAACAACGTTTTTTTCATTTATAGGACAATTTCTGGAATGTTGGCAAAGGTTCTATCATTTTCGGGACCAGTTTTACAGTAGTGTTACCGTTCCCCTATCCTCCTTTGTACTGAAGGCTACACAGAAACTTTAGTGAGGACAGTCTGTGTCATGGCGACATCGGTCGTACGACGTCCGTACGGTTCATGTCGCATCAAGTAGTAGAATATAAAGTGTAGTCTTAGCTTTCATACGTGACGACATGCGACATCTACCGTACGACAGTTGGAGAGCAAAGAAATTTATTTGGTCGCTCTAGTGTGAAAATGGAAGTCGTACGGAAAAAAAATCGTACGACTTTTTCCGTATGACCGATGTCGCTGTGTGTGTTCCTAGCCTAAGACTCGAACTGTGTGTCTCCTGAACTGAAACCAGAAACGTCATCGCCATATCTATACTTCCTTGTCATTATAATTTTCAGCATATGTTCCCTCTAATCCTCTCGGAGGGCGTTCCGCTGTCTTTCTGTGGGAGATCAGGTTGTTTTGTGCACGTAAAATAGCTGGACGCCACTGCCACGTTCCTGCGACTCCCGTCTGGTCATACTGGCGCGCATATGAATGGCATAGGTTTTTTATAAATTCTGCATTTCCCCTGAGATTATAGGGGGTATTGCATAGAGATATGATCGGGGGTACTATATTCGAATCTTTGACGGGATGCAGACTATCCTGACTGAGGTTTCTCGTGTTTTTCTCAGTCTCTTCAGGCAAATACCGTGACAGTACCTTGATCAGGCAGGGATAGCTTCCTCTCACATGCTTCTCACTTCATGGTTTGCTGTAAGCCCTACCACATGTCAGTACCTAGGTACTGACATGGTCTCAGATGAAAGAAGGAAAAAAAAAATTTAAGGGGTAAATAATAGCAAAGACATGTGATGTCGGAAAATGGATACGATATGACAACGGAGACGAGTATTCAGTCCATATGGACTCATGGTACCTATAGAAATGTTACGTGTTTCCTAGGTTGCATAAACTTTGTCCATCGTAGAAAATTTTTGGGATGTTTAATTCCGTTCTTGTGAATATATATTTTTCTTTATGTACATCTTATAAATTTTTCTAATAAAAATGCAGCCAACGTCAAATATGGGGTTACTATGATCATAGGTGACCGCCTCTGTAGTCTAGTGATCAGAGTTCCTGGCTACAGATCCAGAGGTCCGGGCTTGGTTCCCGGTGCTGACAGATTTTCTGAGAAGTAGTGGGTCTGGAACGGGGTTCACTCTGCCTCGCGAGGATAAGTGAGGAGCCATTTCAAGGAAATGGGGGCTCTAGTCTAGAAAACCGAAAATAACGGCCTTGGGGATCCGTTGCGCTGACCACGCGACACTATCTATCAGCAAAAATTTTCATTAACTTCCCCGACAAGTGGCGGTCGCTCGGTCGGTATAATTCGCTTGAGGACTAAAGCCACATAGTTTGTTTTAATGATTTGTATTTTTTATTTTCTTTGAGTGCGTGTGTGATTGAGTCCACTTGGTACGTCAGCCAGTAACTGGCGTATTTTACCAGATCCGGACGATATACTATGATGAGTGTGAAGCAGCAGGTGGAATGAGAATTTACAGGGGAAACCGAAATACTCGGAGAAAAACAATCTCGGTGTCACTATGTCCACCAAAAATTCCACATGACTTGGCCTGGGCTCGAACCCTGGTCGCCTTCAGAATCAGAGGAAGTAAAAGGAGTTATTGTGCAAACTAGATGCTTCATGTAGCGGCAAAGATCTGAAATCATAAATATTTGTGGTTCTAATCTCTATCCGAATATCGATTGTCCTGAAGTTTTTCGTGGTTTTCTTCAGTCCTCCCACGTAAAACCAATGGTACTATCTCGACAGGACCACAACTATCTCCTTCAAAATCATATCCAATTCATCATTCATTTGGTATCCTACCATTATAAGATAGGAATTCTTGGTACTGACAGCAGATGTAACATACTGCCTAAGACTGACCGACTATAAAGATCATCAAATCTTTCATGACATAGAAAGTATATAATTGCCGTAGTTTAAATATAAGATTTCTTCAGAGAACTGGATTATTTGGTGTTGAAACAGACATCTGGGTCTGCGTACAGCTCCTTTATGAAGCCAATGGAATGTCCCGAGGCTCGTCATATTATCGCTGCGTTGTAACTCCATATTCCGGACAAGCAAGTTGATGTCTGAAATTCTGTAGAAATCGCGCTGAGAAGAGTGGGAGATGCTGTACCAAGATATAAAGTTTCTCTCGACGTTATGTTCCTGTAACTTTCCTCATCTCATCTTATCTCTCTCTCCCTCCGACCTATGTATGTTCCTCTCTTCACTACGTCCTCTGAATCATAACAGGTTTCCTCTCTGTAACTCCCTTCGCGTTTCCAAATAAACTGGGAGTCTACACGTAATACAATTCACCTATGTACTTTTTCTCGTGGGATGCAGCAACGTTGGAAACTGATGTACGTTGTATCCCAGTGCCTGTGCTGCAGGCAACAGAGAATTTAAAATTTTCACGAATAAATGTGCTCCGTACGCTGACTTCGTGTTGGGCGTCATTTTTATTGAGCTTCTGTTTTAAGCATACATTTCTGAGGTAGAGCCCATACTCTTACATTAATATTTACAACTCTAAAACAAATTACGTGGGGTATAGATTCATTACTGGGCAGGGACCTCGAAGCGAACAGCAGAATGTCTCTTGCTTGGTAACGGCAGGGAAACACGTCAACAATACCCGGGATATCATTAGGGAACTTCTCGGTACACGGATTTCCGCAACAATGGATACGCATGCAGCGGTAGAGGTATTGTTGGACTATAATAATGGAAAAGGTATTTTCTATGTGGTTCGTGCCTTAATGTTATAAGCAAGATCATTCGAGTTACGGAGTAAGAGAAACAGAAGGCAACGAAAAGGGAACCCAGTGTCTGGAGGTATAACTATGTCACCCTGTTTCTGGGGGATATAAATACAACGAAATGGTCCTTCAAGGTTGGGGGAATCCCGAATCTGAGACAGTAAAACACGGTCATGAGTCCCGCGGGACTGAGACCAGCGAATGACTGAACTTGCGATGGTCAGTGGCAATTCTAAATGAAAGACCCATCCTCTCATCAGATAGGATGTTATATAAGAACTGTAACCGCAAGTGTTTAGTTGAAAAAAAATGCTGGACGTGGGTCTCAAGGGGCCTGGCATCAAAGCAAAATAATTGGCGGCAACAAGCCAGTAGTAAAGTAACTATGACTCTGACTCCGGAGTTGATAGTTGACAGTTTGAAGGTGTCAGAATGAATTAACAAGAGTCCTACATGAAGAGGATTTTAGAGCGGGAAGCTGAAGAGATTCATCTATTAGAAGCCGTTGTGAGGAAATGGCTGTTGAAAACACAGCTTGCTGGAAAAGGCTTAGCATCTGCTGTAGAGAACTATAAAGTATGGAGATAATCTGTGACGCTGTACTTACTTGTAATTCCGAGAAGTGTGTATTAGTAGTCAATGAATCCAATATCCAACCCATACCCTGTCTACAGTCACACACCAAGTCGTTGTTACTTTTTGAATATGAAGGGATTTTACAAAAATAATAATATAACCAAATATTAACACGATATAATTTCAAAATAAACAAGAAAATCGCAACATAGTAATAGATAAAAAACTCCGTTGCCTGTAGTCCGCAAGCGAATTACACTAACCGAGTGATCGCAGTTTGTCGGCGAAGTTAGTGTCAACTTTAGCGGATAGAGGGTGTCGCGGACGGATCTCCACTACCGTTAATCTATTTCCCTTAAATAGCTCCTCAATTATCCTCAAGAGGCTGAGTGGACACCGTTCCAGACCCACTACTTCTCAGAAAATCTGGTAGCGCCATAAATCGAACCCGGATCCTCTGGATCTGTAGCCAGGAACTCCGAACGCTAGACTACAGAGGCGGTCCAGTAACAGATAAACAATAGTAATTTCGAAGATATTGGTTTCTGTGGATGACTTTATTACTACAGGACTGCGAATAGCATGATTACACATGGACGAAGAATTACAATGGATTTGAGAAGCGATCATGACCTAATGGCAGTAGTATCCTCGCATTTGTCTGGAAGGACTGAGGAAAAGCACCAAAACCCACAGTCAGAATACTCGGTGTTCCGACTGAGATTTGAAAGTAAAACCTCGCAGATAACAGCTCCGGAACGGTATGGCTAATGCACAGTGCTCTGTAGGAATATTCTCTTTGTTAAGTGGGACGAGCACTGGTAAGAAATAAAACCGACACCCGTAAGGAATTTTGGAGGGTACTATTTAGAGACAAGCTTCTTTATTTCGACAGTCTTTACCATATGTTCTCTTCTGTCAGTTTAAAAGTAATGGTTTCTACAATTAAAACTTATGAATGAGTTGCAGTGGCTAGTTTTATCAGCCAGACGTGGTCTTTTGGATTGTGACATATATAAATTTAAGATGGATCCCAATGTTTCCTAGCAATATGGTTCTTCCACTTTCAGTGTACAACTCTGAAGAAGGAAGCAACATATCTTTCCGAAACGTTGATAACCACATAGAGTGCTGCACGGTATCAGAATTCAGAAAATCGCAACCTGACCGCTTACGTTCTCGTTATTGCCGATATTTTGCTTATTGTTATTGTTTATGTTATGGTTATTATTTTTATTGGCAATTTACCAATTGTACGTCTAGGCATCGACTCATTCAGAAATAATTTTTAAGTAAAGAATCCTCCAGAATTTGGTAGCGAGAATGTTGTACAATGTGGCGTAAATACTGATGTCTGGATTAAACAAGCAAACAAAAACTCCGTGGTTTAAGTCCGCAAGCGAACTATACCGACCGAGCCACCGCCGCTTGTTGGAGAAGTTAGTGCCAACTTTTGCGGATAGAAGGTGTCGCGTGGTAAGCGCAACGAATCATGATTTTCTCGGACTCGGCAATCGTGTTAAAAGGAATTAGCAGCTCCTCTACAATATGCAACCCATCGTACATTACACGTTTGTTTAAAAATAAAATAGAGAGACTGGAATCGCGAAGAAAAATCCAATTTTACTGGATCCCGGGGCACTGCGGAGTTGAAGTTAATGACAGTGCCTTCTCGGAGGAAAAGCAAGCAAGCAAAGAAAGCAGAGATAAGCAATTACTTTTACCAGTTGCATATCTTAAAACGCAGTGGAAAGAGAAACGCAAGGAAGAACTTCACAGTTTTTTGTCAAAACACCAAACGGGACAGAGGAGAAAGCTACTTTGAGAGGTACTACAGGAATTGCTCGTCTCCGTGGTTCCGCGAGATAAAAATGAACCGTCCTACCTTCGTGTCAATAAACCGTATGAGAGCAGGCCACACCAAACACGAAGAAAGCAGTCTTCTGGGATTTGGCACCGTGTATATGTGGTGTTAACCGACGTTTCNGCCTAAACACATTTAACATTGTGACCATGGCCGAATGCGAATGTGGTGATGGGCTGCAAACGGAGGAACATGTCTTCTGGGACTGTAAACTGTACGAGGACCAACGGGCAACAAGGATGGACATTTTGTCTGAGAACAGCAAAACAGTATACCCAAAGTCAGTTATAGAGCTCTTTAGGCTAGAAGAATAAAGATTTTTGCAAGGCGTCTGTTACGTCATAAAGAACATTTCTATATTTATATAAAATTGATATGTAAGAAAAGTAAAAGAAGTAATTGAACTGATTATTAACAGAACACCCTCAGATTTAAGTTAAGATCACGGGGTTACCGCTATTATAGAATAAGATGTTTATAAGAATGTGCTACAGAAGGCCTATGCCTTTTTTTTTTGTATTTACAATAGTTTTTATACAACAAAAAATCTCCACGGACGTTAATTCCGGTTTTCTAGACCGGAGCTGCTACTTCCTTAAAATAGCTCCTCAGTTATCCTCACGAGGCTGAGCGGACCTCGTCCCAGACCCACTACGTCTCAGAAAATCTGGTAGCGCTTGGAATCTAACCCGGGACCTCAGGATTTGTAGCCAGGAACTCTGAATACTAGACCACAGAGGCGATGTTCGGACTGAATGAGAAATAAATTACAGAGTCGCGGTCAGTCACCAGTGCACGTTACAATGTCAAGTAACTTCTTTCAACATTGTATTCCGGGTAAACTGCATCTGATTGTATCCAGTTTATTGCTATTGTAACGCTCCTCGAAGAAGCGTATGCTAATTTATGGAAGTTTGGACTTCTTACAGCGGCGACCACAAAGGGGACTGTTTTCTGGGCTGTGTTGCCGGAAATGTTGATAGAAATTTACCTACAGTCCAAGTCTTTTGTTTGAACTACATGATGTATCATTCTGTCAGCACGAAATTCGAATCATTGTGGCATTTCACATCCGAACTCTTATTTTTTACTGGTTTGCCATTTAGCTTCCTGCTCTAAATCAATATCCTATTCATCATAACTGAAATGAAATCACCCCTCTGCCCAACGTGTTCTCTCGGCCCCGCAATTTAACACATCAAAATATGTGTATGAGAGGGCTTTCTGTATGTAATGATATCACAGTCAATTACAAATATATATATATTTGTGTACTCAACGCTGAAAGTAACAGGTTTGGGGGACAGATTTACAGTAGTGGGAAACCTTTCAGCTGGTTCAGTGCTTGATAAATATAGGACAATTCTCACGCACATGATCAAATTGCGTAAGTTGGACTGCCTAGCAACTCAGCAGTTTTGTTTTAGCGGAATACGAGCACAGTGAGCGACAGACCATCAGATACTCCTGGGGCGCACCAAAATGCTTGTATCTGAGGACACCTTCTTTCATGAGACGTCCCATTATATCGACATGGTCTGTAGATAAAACAAAGGTATTGGTGGTATTTTAAACTATGGAGTGGAGATGTAACACACTTGGAAGAAAAGTGCGCATAAAATTCTGGAAGAAACCCTTAAGGAAAGGGGCAACTAGTAACACCAAGCACTAGAAGGAACCTTCTCATTGAAACTGACCTTGAAGAAGGAGGAAATGTTAGGCGTGGACTAGAATCACGTGGTTCCTCTCTGGCATATTTCTCGCAACTGAATCTCTAAGCCTCTCTTGCAGAGCTCAACTGAACTCAACTCAGCTGCATTATCTAGCTCCCAGGCTGTCGGCCATCTCACACCAATCTCTTCGTCTTCTCTTCACAGCCCGACAGTCAACTGAAAATTATCAAACTTCCACTCTCTCCTATCATAACTACTTTGCACGGACCGAATAGAAAACATCGTTTCCAGCAATACCTATATTGTTGCTTGAGTATTCGTTGTTTGAGTATTACCGAGATATTGTCTAGCAATGGTCGTCTCCTCTGGTTCCACTATTCCGGCCATCAGGCGTCATGTCACCCTATTTAGGTCGCATAGTATGGAGAGATTGCATGGTTCTCACTAATAAACTAATTAACTAAGCTCTCACGGCGTCGACTGCGAGGAATATGGTCTTCTGATCTGTAACACCTGCTTCTGTCGTTTTCTTTTTCGGCTTACTATTCCACCATGAAAATGAACGCCATATGTTGCCCGAAACGAGGGGCTATCTGTTAACTACACTCTATTACAACGCAGAAGACCATAGTTTTCAGTACTTCAATCAGGTCACTGACATCCTATAATTCGTCGTTACATAGTCCAGCTACTGACAGCGTCGTTAAATAACCACCACTACGATAATAAAGGCCGGGACACACCACATAGAAGAAAATGAAGTTCTTTTCCAAATTATCGACATGTAGCAACAAAAACAGTTCCGAGAAGAATCGAACAAAAGAAGGTTCCAGATTCTTGCACGTGCCAGTTTCGACGCCCCTTACACCAGAATGCTGATTGTGCTAGGGCCCGTTTTAGTAACTGATTGTCACAGAGTTCTCTTGGATTAATTTCAGAAATCACCAGAAGATCATGACCATCGTATTTGGTCCATCACAGAACTGCAAGTAATTCCGCCTGAATTTGAACTAGCAGTCAGAAATCAAGCGACTTCGGTATAGTAGTCAACTGATTCCACTTAAAAGACTCTCCAATTAGTGTCATCCACTCTGATCGAATTAAAACACATTTACATGGAAAGGTATTGATATTTCACAGCGCCCTATGGCTACATCTGTAACAAGTTGCATCAGTTGAAGCCCAAAATTAAACCGGCAGATTGTATGTCTCGTTCCCTCTCATTACATAGTTACACACCGGTCCTAAATTTCATTAAGTCTCTGAACTGTAAAAGAAACATGGATTTCGCCTACAGTAAAGCGGTGCGTAGCTGGAACTGAAGAGAGTTCAGGCCTGAGTTACAGATATGAAACTTAGTGCCCCTCGCAGGCAAGCCCTTAAGTTGTGTCTGAACTCCTAAGGGAAGCCCCATACTTCAAGTCATGCACATAAGGTCTATCTTTTGTGCCCCATCGGCAACCTCCGGAACTATATCCTTTCTCTGTCCCCTTTCAGCATGTTTTCAGATATCTTTAGCGTCACAATTGTTGAAGTAGCTAGTTTGTGACGAGAGACAACATGGGCGCAATTCACCAGTTTTCCGGATGTAATTGTTCTTGCCAACATTGGTTTTGCCAGTAATAAATGTTTTCAGGAATATAATATTTATGGTTGGGAATGGATTGCTATATTTTGATGTGAGACAAAATTAAGCTACGGAAATTCATAAATTTCTAGCGGGTTCAGGTTAAAGATGGACTTTTCAAAAGCTTTAACTTCATGTAGGAGAAATACTATTACCTATAATGTTTCTTAACCGATGATATATTAGAAGGAAAGACACGTGTTATTCAGAACATAACTGAGTTTCATTGCTGGAAAGTGTGTACACAGTCACAAATAGACACAGCGTGCCCCAAATTCCACCACAATAATGAATGGGGGGTAACTGTGATTTCTGTTCCGATATTCTCCAGAAATGAATTTGTTTATCATGGGGCTCCAACACTGAATTCGTGGAACCACTTTCCATTCCTGTCGTACCAAGGGAGACACTCAATTGAAAATTAATTTTTATATACTATTCAAATATAGCGTTTGAACTTTGCAGGAAAATCCGCTGATTACAGGTAGCATCTGCTTTGAAACTGATCTCGATTTATCCAAAAGATCTTAAGTTTTTACCAGCATTTTTAGCAGGCACTCGCAACTTAATTCTGCTAATTTTAATACAATTTTCGCTTTTCACTTATATTCCTGTTAGCTTGAATTCAATAAAATATTTCATTTATGCTTGAAAGCTTAAAGAATTAAATAATGCCCCATTTTCTGTTTTGTAATAAATTTCAAGTATCGAAGTGAAGGTCCGTAGCAACGTTTGTCAAAGATAACGCAACGAAGAGCCCGGAGACTGTGACGATGAATCAAAATGTCTGTAGGACTAGACAGGCCTCTAGAAGAGGAACATGAATCAACACATGGGGAGAGCAAGTTGCCTAAATTTTCAACCATATTATTGATAGTCACTTCAGCTGGGAGACAGAATTTAAATCAACCAAATGGAGAAAAGAGCTCCTGCAATTCTTCTGCCTCTTCTTACATCTTCCTTGCTTTCAGTTATAAAGTGGACCAATTTTCTCTTTCCATTTTCCATCTCCTCCTCTCAGATGTCACCGACCTCAGCTACTAGTTTCTAACAGCAACAGCTCACAATGACTGAACTGCAGCAGTCCTCTAACTTACTGATTAACTCAGTCACTCACTAACCAACTAAACTGATTGAACTAACTCCTCTCGAACTGCCCTGCTTATAACATCTCGGCATGAGCCACATAGGAAACACAGTTCAGTCTGCTTGACCGTGTCTCACGGTGTTGTCGCTTGCAGATTTACTTATACTTCTTCAACCCTGAAGATGGGGGCGATACGTTCCTCCGAAACGTCGGTTAACACCACATATACACGGTGCCAAATCCCAGAAGACTGCTTTCTTCATAGTCACCGCCGTGAAAGCCTCAAATCTTACACAGTTCCTCTGTTGCTCCTTATGGGTCGTTGCGTAGTAACGTCCGTTATCTCTTTTCTTGTTACGAGATATTTACCTAACAACGGGTCTACGTGTCACAATATATTTTCTATTCACTTCTACGGCGTTGTTTTAGAAGCAACTAATGTAGGCCGCACACTGGCATCCGTCTAGACATGTAACAGTCAAGACACGATGTCTGCGACATGATGCAAAGAAAGGAGCACAGTTGAAACGGATGAGATTATGAAAACCGCCGCACACCGGTCTGAGTCATGATACTGACGTCATGATTCAGACTGCTATTGGCTGGCCGACATAGAGGTCAGAGCTCGAGTCCTGGTGAATGTAAAGGCCTTTTCTCCACAATGTGCAGTACGGCTCTGTGGTCCATCCAACTTCCTACGCAATTGGTAACCGAGGATATATTATCACGTGTATGAGTGACTTATAAGACGGAGGTTTGGATTGATTAATTCGATTTATTGGCCGCGCCATAGCTCAAGCGGTTAGTCGCTGGCTTCCCACCGCGGCGGCCTGGGTTCGATCCCGAGGTCTGGTCAAGTGGGATTTGTAGTCGACAAAGTGGCGCTGATGCGGGTTTTCTGCGAGTACTTCGGTTTCCCCTGCCAATTTTCATTCCACCAAGTTCTCCATCAGCAGGGGCAGGCTACAATACGCCAATCAGTGGCCGCCGTGCCGAGTGGACTCTGTTGGACTCCACCCCACACTAAGCGAATTAATTCGATTTGTTGCACCTTATATGTACTACAGTGTGTATTAAAGTGCTATCGCTGTTCTACACACTTTATATTTCGCCGTTACACATGCACTAGGAGTATCAGTATCTCACTAGTCGTATCCTGGCAACGGATTTATAACAGTCTCACTGTAACTTCAAATCAAACATGAAGTCTTTGACCAGCTTAACTTCTTTCTTGCCATTATTCTGCAACTGTCATCTCAATTCAATTTCTGTGCTCCCAAGCTCATATCTTGGCAGGCTGGCTTCTCGAAACTGTACCTTCCATTCTCGACTACCGTTCTATCCTAGCTGCGTGTGATCTTCGTTATATAGTGTGACGTACTTCCTGAAAGCCGGACTATAAGTCAACCATCACTAGTCAAAGGCTAGCAATTCCTAGGCAGCAATATTTAGGAAAACGCTGCCCGGTGAAGAAAGTCTAATAGTGGGGTTTCCACCGTTATTTGTAACGAAATGTATTCCCGCGGCAAGAAGAGATTCGTTGCACAACAGCGGACGGAACTAACCCTTCGACAAGGTGTTCACTTGTCAGTCCGAGTGCAGGATATAAGAGTTCGTATCCGACCAGAGCTAAGGACAGTTGAGCTCCGAGCAGAGCAGAAGACACTTCACCGAGATTAGTAGTGTGAGAGTGTACGTATATAACATTGAAGAGGAAACGTCCGAAGACGTTACAAGTGCGAATAATTGTATTTGTGAGTGTAAAGAGTGAGCGCCCAGTAAATATTCGTCCAATTCCGAGATCCACGTAAATTTTCTTGTCGCGTTGCCTAGGAAACGCGACAATAGTCTCGAGCCGGAATCACAGAAAACCCCGCTTGCTCTATCGTTTCGAAGGTTTGTTTACAGCGCCCTTGCATAACAACGGTAGTTATTCGATTGTTGCTTGCTTATTCGTTGCCGCAGGAATGTGTTTACCGAGTCATTGCTTAGCAGTGGGTCTATACGTCACAATATCACCTGGAATAAAGCCGTCCATATGTGAAGCCGATCACCCATCACCAGCAACGGTGTTATGTTGGTTTGCAGCTTTACTAGAAATATTGTATCGTGGCATCATGTATTGCTGTATTATATTAATTACTTCGCTTTCCGTCAACAAGGTCTACATGTACGTGTAGTGTTCGATAAATGTTTGAAACATGTTTCGGCCATCCCCATGTACTTTCAGCCAACCTGTTCATTTCCGTGCCTACCCCCCGTGTTTGCATATTGGTGTATTTTGTGTTCTCGGCCATTGATATGTTAGTGCGAAACCTTTTTTGTTACGAGTTTGAATATCAGACTATTAAAATAATAGACTATTAAATATGTGGCTATGATATTTCTTATTTGTTGAAATGACCTATTAAAACAGGCGAATTTAAAACAGTTGAAAGGCGAAGTTTTGTGCCGTGATGCAGTGGAGGCTCCTGCCTTGTATTATTATTGTGTGGTTTCTATTGGTGTTCCTTTAGAAGCGATTTCATATTGGTAAGCCTTGGGCCTTGTGATATTTTCTTTTCCGTTAAACCGCCCGAATTGTGATCGATGCGTGAATGGTGTTGGATTTGCTGTAATGTGGTTTGCGTCGAAATGCAATGCAGGCTACCATAGCACTTTGTCCTTGTAGGTGGGCCCTGAATCTGTAAAGGATGGTCGCAATGAATACGTGCTGGAGTTGTACCTCCTTCTCCCTATGTATCTTCTTGACGTGACGCATAACTAAGCAAGCCGCCATATTTCACTTTTACCTTATACAGAAACATTAATTAAATGAAATATTCAGAGCACAAGATTTGTAGGCCGACCAATGGAGGAAGAGGCTTTATGAGTTCTGCATAGAGCTCTATTTTCTTATTTCAAGGGTAAAGCAGAAAAGTGGTCGTAATGCCTCTTTAAATGTAACGCAAACTTTCCGGTAAGTAAGCCTAAAACACAGGCAAATCTGATACACCGATAATCGTGATGAAGCCTGTTGATAGGGTCAGGGCCTACAAACATGACAGGGATGCATCAAAAAAGTTTCTGGTTGAACGCATGGTTTAATTTCGTCCTTTCTAACGCATGTGAGGATCGGCCCCTGCGTATTGATCTAGCACGAGAAGGGCAGTCACACATCTTGGTGTAGCAGAACGCCGTTCAGTACGCTTCCATTGCGATGGTTATGGAAACAGGCTCAGTGGTGCGGATTGGAGAACAAAGCAAAGCATGCAGTTATTGTAGATTAGGAAACTCATTCACAAAACTGGCAACAGGTTACTATTCTCATTCACAAATTTCATAATATGCCAGCAAATTCATTTTCAGAGTTGGTGTCAAGATCCGAAGAGAATTCACAATGCTCGTAACACGGTACCAAACTTGTTTACAAATCATATAAAGGCTAGAAAGCTCATCCTTACAGTTTATAACTAACTAATTTCATGGAGATGGGCCGTTCTTGAGAAACCTCTATTTGTGCTGCTACTCAAGAACTTCTCAAAATTTTATGGAACCCGAAGGTTCATTACCGTATTCATAAGTGCCTTCCACTGGTCCTTATCCTGAGCCACATCAATCAAATCCAAACCATCCCATCTTTCTAAGCTCCACCTTAGAATTGTCCACCCACCTACGCCTTGGTCTTCTTAGTGGTCTCTTTCCTTCTGGCTTTCCCACTAATATCCTATATGCATTCCTCGTCTCCACCATTCGTACTGCATTACCTGCCAATCTCATCCTCCTTGACTTGATCACTCTAATTATACTTGGAGAAGAGTACAAGTTATGAAGCTCCTCATTATCCAGTTTTCTCCAACCTCCCGTCACTTCACCACACTTCGATCCAAATATCCTCAAACCTTGTTCTCAAGCACCCTCATTCTATGTTCCTCCGTTGTTGTCAGAGACCAAGTGTCACGCCCATACAGAACCACAGGCAGAATTATATATTTGTATATTCTAATTTTTATGTTTTAAGAAAAAAGACTAGAAGACAAAAGGCTGTGGACCGGATGGAAGCAAACATTACCCGAAATGAATCTCCTCTTAATTTCCTCCCGAATCAAATTTTGATTTTTTGTGTTCATCTAAAATATTTGAACTGTATCACATTTTCAAAAAAGCTGTTACCTGTCTTTATATCATGATTTTGCCCTGCATTTTGGTGACGAGACAGCAACATATACTTAGTTTTCTCTGTGTTTACTTCTAGACCAACCTCCTTACTTGCGTCAATTAAAGTCTGTGTGTTTCTCTTTATGGTATCTACATTATCACCCAGTAGATTCACATCATCAGCATAGACCAACAGCTGATGTGTCCCGTTTAATTTCAGTCTCACCTGGTTTTCCTGGACCTTCCTAATGGCATATTCTAAAGCATTGTTGAAACGCAGTGGTGATAAATTATTTCCTTGTTTTAGACCATTCAGACAAATGTTAACCTATATGGACTTCACCATACGTTTCGTTTATACGCATTTTAATCAACCTAACCAGTTTCATGGGTATCCCAACTCTATGATAATATTGTACAATACTCTCCTCCTAACTGAATCATAGGCTTTCTTGAAGTGTACGAATAGCTGACGTAATGTCTCATCGTACTCCCATTTTTTTCTCCAGCATCTGACGAATGCAAAAGATCTGATCCGTAATTCATTTTTATGTTGAATCTACACTGATGATCCCCAATAATTTCATATACATATGCACTTAACTTCAAGAGGAGGATGTTGGACACAATTTTGTATGAAGTTTATAGCAGTGATATTCCCCTGATAATTACTACAATCAGTATTACCGCCCTTCTTGTGCACTGGTACAATGATAATACTGCTTGTAAAAGGTTCCCAATCCCATTCGAAAAATATTTAGCATTAGCAAACTCTTTCGCAAAACAATTATTGTGTTTTTGGATATTATCCATAGTACCCTTTCTTTTTTTTTTAACACAACTTGTCGGGGACTGGACTCTGCTTCTGTCTTCAGGTATATCCTATTCAGTTTGGCCCAATCGATAAAGCTTTTCCATATCTGCAGACACCAGCACAAACAAAAGACAGTGTATATAAACCAAACACAACGCAAAGCTTCAGCGAGAGTTGTGGTTTTATATTGGTACTACATAGAATTTGTCTTTTTAGTGTTGGCTTCTATGTTGATGGTACTCTGATTGTATAGAATCCGGCCGTTAAGTTATGCATGGTCATGCGTACAAGACTTCATATTTTCGGAGTTTTTAATGTATGCCGTAACTTCCTCCGATGGTTTGTGTTGTGTCATTCTCTCTTGTGTTGGTGCTGGTATCCGGAGATGAGGACTAGACCCAACTGGATAGGCTTCAACCTGAAGACGGTCACAGAATCCAATGTCCGACAAGAAGGCGACGAATAATGCCCCAAAACTTAAACTGTATTCATATGCATGCATAGTAACAAACTTTCAGATTTCATTCACCATGTTTAGTAACCGGTTATGGACCTCATTAGTACAGCTGCCAACTGGTTACGAATCTTATTCGCCAAGTTGTTAACATGTTACACATTTCATTCACAAAATCTTAACACTCGTACCTTAGCAAGTCATTCAGTGACTCACTACTGTCGTTTGATGGCCATTTGCGGTAGTGTTGGTTTTTGTGACAGTCTCTGTGGTCTAGTGGTCAGAGTTCCTGGCTACAGATCCAGAGGTCAGTCAATTCTTAAACTTAATTCCTTCCCTTCAGAAATAAAATCAGGCTATAAATCTACCAAACTTCGTGAGTGATAATCAGAATTGTCATTTGAAATTGCTTCCTTATAATTCCGAGACTCGATATTCGTGCTAAGTACCGAAACTTTGTGTGTATCTGATATATCAGCAAGTGTCCAACATAATAATATTACGAGGATCTGTACTGAAACAATTGCTACCGAAACCTTCAGAAAACCAAAGAGCATCTGTGTTCTGATCTGACATGCTGAGCTCACATCTGAAGCTCCTTGGAGGCACTTCGTTCTGCGCGTGCGTGAACACTGCGCATTCTGCTGGCGGGATAATGGGGTGCCAGTGCATTGCTAAACCAACTCGTCAATATTAGACCCGATTACACAACGACCCGGTCTCTATTTGCTGATAATATTTGCCGGAAGGTATCTGTAGGCTATTGTAATGCATTCTGTTACGTCATGCTAACAAGCGGTCTTCAAACAGTGCGTCGAAACAACAGTACAATTTGATGCTTCTGCCGCCAACTGTGAATAACAAAAAATGAAAATACGCAAGATATAAGGTCCTTAAGGCGGTGTATATGAGGATTACTGCCTCTTGACGTATGATGGTATTGTCACGTGTTTATGGCACGGTGACTGGATTTAATGATCGGAATTTTTAACACCTTCTTTTACAATCTTCCTTAATCACAATCAATTATAGCGTTATCTCTAATCTACCCACTTGACAAATAACTAGGATACGCTAGGTCTCCTCAATCTACTTTCATGACGTGTTGCTCGTCTATGCAACAGCTTTATCTCGGAGAGCGTTCGGAATAGGACTCATGTACGTATATATTTTTATTTTTGCTCAGAATGACCGATACTATGACCTCTCCTCTTGGGACCCCTGTATGTAAGCCTACGTACAATCAACATTCACTCGGATTGTGTAATAACAATGAACACCAGCTCTAAAATATTTAGATGGTAACATTGCTCTTAACAGAGCCTGGAAAGCCACTAGGAGAGAGTACCGAAATACCAGTCGAGGATAATGCAGCTTGCTAGGAACTGAAGCAGCATAAGCCACCACGGTTCGTGGAGGGATACTCACAATTATTAGATCAAAGGACACATTCCGAACTGCGGTGGTTACAGGATCCAAACCAAATAAATGGGGATAATCTGAACAGCGCAAGACGTGAAGCTGGCAGTCGGTTCACAGACAAAATGAGGGTGAGTATAAGTATTTTTTATTGCTAGTTGGGTGGGACTAAGTCCCTTGTACTGCGGTCACTTCTGGCCTATTGTATCAGCCCCAGATGATACGTGAGGGTGATTGTGGAGCAATTGCTGGAGTGAATATTAGCAGGGGAAACCGATGTACTCGGAGAAGACCTGCCCCAGCGCCACTTTGTACACCACAAATCCCACTTTACCAGACCCGTGATCGAACCCGGGCCGCCGCGGTGGGAAGCCAGCGACTAACCGCTTGAGCCCCAGTGAGTACATGTAAGTCAAAATTAATGAGCTTGCAACCTGCAGTAAGAATAAGAATATTAGAGATACGTAGAGAGATATAAATGAATATAAGAAATGTTAACAAGCTAGAATTAGCATCTTAAAGGATGAAAATGGCGATCTGCTTGCAGAACTTAACACCATTTTGAACAGGTTCAAGAATTACGTTTCTAAGATATTGAATGTACGTAGGGTTAGTGTCGTTAAGCAGATGAAGATACGTACAGCTGAGCCCTAGTACTTCAGCCTAGTCTTTTGGAGTCTGAAACTGCTATTCCAAAGCTGGAAAAACATAAATCGCTAAGTAAAGTTAAGGTAAAGATGTCCCTGTGTTTAACTAATTAAGCACTACGCCATGAAGGCGTATGGAGTAATGGATGTATAGATCAATATTTTCTTGACCTCGGCACTAACTGGAGGTGTGTGGTAAGCTTCACGCCCCGGCCACTTTACGCCCTGGGAAAGAGCCCAGGTATCCATTGGATAGGAGGCTGGGTGGGCCCAGAGCCGGTCTGGAGGACGTGGCGAAGAGAAAATTCTTGACCCTACAAGGACTTGAACTCCGACCCTTCGGTCGTCCAGCCCACAGCTAGTCGCTGTACCGACTACGCCATACCGGTTCCCATAAATCTCCAGGTACTGATGAAATTCTGGCAGAACTGTTTCACAAAGGGAGTGAATCATTACGGCCAGTGATCTATAAGCTCGTTATTTATGTTTATGATAAGAGAAAATTGCCTGATCAGTGGAAGGAGTCTATTATTGTACCAGTTCACAAGAAGGGTGATAAAACTGACTGTAGTAATTATCGGGGGATATCACTGCTATCAACTTCATACAAATTTGCTGGTGATAATCAGTGTTCGTTTCGAAGTATGAGATCATCTAGAGACCTTCTTTTTTTTTTTGCAATCGTCAGATACTGAAGTATAAATGGGAGTACAATTGGGCGGAACATCAGCTATTCGTGTTTCAAAGACGCATATGATTCAGTTAGGAGGTAAACCTATAGTAAGTTCCGTACAGGTAAAGCTTGCCCGTATGCGTTTCATATCCAGAATGGTCTAAAACAAGGAGATGTTTTATGGTCATTGCTTTAAACTTTTCTGTAAAATATGCCGTTAAGAAGGTCCAAAAAACCCAGGTGCGACCGAAAGTAAATGCAGCACGTCAGATGCTGGTGTTTGCTTAAGATGTAAGTATGTTGAGATGACATAAATAACATAAAAGGAGAACATAAATTTAAACTGGTTCTGATAAGGCGAATTGTCTAGACGTAATCGAAGAGGAAACTAAGCATATGTTGCGGTCTCATCATCATGGCGTAAAGCTAGGTAACAGATGCTTTGGAAATGTGACAAAGTTAAAACTATTTCGGAACGACAGTAACAAATCAAAATTTAATTCAAGAGGAAATTAAGAGGAGATCGAATTCAGGTAACGTTTTCTACATTTCAGTCCAGAACCTTTTGTCTTCTAGTCTAATTTCTGAAAATGTAAAAATTAAAATATACAAAACTATAATTTTGCCTGTGATTTTGAATGGGTATGAAACTTGGTATCTGGCGTTATATGAAGAACATGTTATAGGGGTATTTGATAACAGGATGTTGAGGAGAATATTTGGACCGAAGAGAGATGAAGTGACAGTAGGTTGGAGAAAACTGCACAATGAGGAGCTTCATAATTTGTACTCTTTTACAAATAAAATTAGAATGATCAAAGCAAGGACTATGAGATGGGCAGGGCATGTAGCACGCATGGATGAGAAGAAGACTGCATATAAGTATTTTGTGGTAAAATCAGAAGGTAAGAGGCTTCTAGGAAAACCTAAGCGTAGATGGAAGGATAATACTCAGATGGATCTTATTGAAATAGGATGGGGTAGTATGGACTGGATTCGTCTGCCCCAAGATGGGGACCAATGGAGGCTTTTTGTAACAAGTAATGAACATTCGGGTTCCTTAATACGTTGAGGAATTCTTGAGAAACTAAGTAACTGGCACTTTTCCAAGACGGACTCAGCTCCATGGAGCTAATTAGTTATTTAGTTACTTAATAACATTGAACATCGAAGCACAGTACTGTTTGTTATTCTGCTACACTTTTCACTTAGTATCAGTTAGTTCCACAGTCTCACGTTCAACGCTATGTTCTACAAAACTTATTAAAAGTTACTCACTTTAAAAGTTTTACACTGCATGTTTCGACCAATGTGGTCATCATCAGGTGTTAAGAATCATAGATGAAGAAACTGCTGTATTCTGTATCGTTGCTTAGGTTGTTAATACACAGTCCCCTTAATGCGCATGTGTGTTCGAGGTGGTGGGTTGTGTTCCTTCTTGTTGTGTTATGTTGCGTGCTTTTTTTCAAGTAAAGATCTTTTAATACACAGTTTTACATAACATTGTTCCCTTTAGATCTCTTGTCAGAGGAGAAGGAATCATAAAACGAGACAGTAATGAAGTGCTGCCTTACTTTGACTTAAGCAACAAAACCCCAGTTCTACCGAAACGATATCCTTACAACAACGACGCTTCAAAACTTTCAATTACATGCATGGCGCAGGCATTCTCTTCTGCGGAGGAAAGGTTTTACAGTTTCCCCTCAGCAAAACCGCTTGGAGACACTGAAATAATTTGACGCGTCAAACATTGGCTTGGCGTTTGACCGCATGACCTCCGTGACGTCATTCACCTTCTCGTTCAAATTACTTTGTCAGTCAGCAGCTGACGTTACAGGAGCAGAAATCAATTAACTCCACACAGCAGAAACCTCATGATTCGCTGATATTCCTTCAGCTGTTCAAGAAGTTCCGGTTTCCAATTAATGTATTCAAAGGAGGCCTCCACGTGTCTCTATCCTGAGGGAGATGAATACAGCCCGCGTCTTACACTACACCGAGCAAGTAAGCACAGCGACAACTCTCGCGATTCAATGTTCGGGACGTGCTTGGTTCCAACAGAACACGACTACACTAATTGGAGCTTATCGTGGCTTTCCTCAAATCCTCCAAGCAAAAGCCCGAAATATCAATAAATTAGACCACGACCACTTCCTTCCACATAATTTCCAACTCAACTCTAACCTATCATTCGGAGCTACAATGTCTAGCCTCTCGTAGTGTCGTAAAGTAATCCGCAAGAAGCTGAAAATGTGGTCTTAATAGTTTGCATCCTGTTGTGTGTCTCACATAAGATATAAAGCATACAAGAATATACCTTCTACACAACAACATCCTGTATTTTAAAACAAAGAAGACATTACTGTATCAACATTTGTTTTATTAAAGCTTTTATGGACGCGACATATTCGGCCTCTATATCAGGCCATCATCAGGCGTACAGTGTTCGGCTTTTACCAAGGAACACAACGAATTAACATTCAACGTTCTTCGTAAACCCACCACCACGGATTCCGTTATACATAATGATTCGTGCAACCCCAACGAACACAAAAGATTAGCAATAAACTATCTCGATATTTCCAAAAGGAGCAACACTAGAATTGGGGGTTAGGCTCCCCGAAAACCCAAAGTTGACAAATATATATGTCATCGATTATATTTCTTAAAGTGAAATATGTGAATATCGGAAACGTATTACACCATAATCATCGGAAATTTCGTATATTACATGTAAAATATACCAATATGATGCATTAAATTCATTAGCAAACAGCAAAATCCTATACAAGATGCACACCGAAGCGGAGCGTAAAGCGAGCCGACAGGTTAAAGTCGCGTTCATTTGTTTTCGTCTACGTTCGCAGTTATTTATTATTGTTCGGAGGGGATATTGTTTGAGAGATTTCGCCTACGGATAACAAGCTACGCTCAGCGCATGCACTTCGTTGTGAAGTCTGTATGACATTTCGTGATGCGAATCTTTGACAAGCCAGAACTTTGTATTCTGTTTTCTGCTACTGCCTCAGACAACGTTGTGTTATGTTGATGTGCTTCTCTTTCGTTGCCAGAGAGTCAGGACTTCGATACCGAAATGAAAGTTCCTCAAATTTAAGCACTATCTCTTGCAATACCACTACAGAATTGGTCATGATAATCAGGTTTACCACAACTATAAATCGAAAGTGGTTTTATTCTGATCTCCAGCAAACTTATGCGAAATGCACTCTCCTGAGTGAGGTGTACCGTTGTCATTCTCAGGTATTTTGAACGAATTCTGGCCGAAGTAGACTCCAAAACTTGCCCCCATCTTTCAAGTCACATCTACGTATCTTCTCATGTTGTCTGACATCCTTCCTCTTTCTAAGTAGTTACTATAGGATTCTGACGATGGTGTATAACACACTGATATGTTAGGTTTTTGGACTTTATCCATCGTCCTGGTTTTTAAGATAACAAATAAAAACACGACGTTTCGGAAACTGGATCTGTTTCCGTCCTCAGGTGAAGNGTGTTCAGGAGCTACTGGGTTCGAATCTCTGCCTAGACACCGGCTAATTGACCAAGGTTTGTCATGGCTTTCATCAGTCCATTTAGTAAAATTCCATCATAATTTTATATTAGTGTAAACATATTCACTATGAAATTTTGTTTAGTATTGTGACGTGTTGCGCTATGGATGACGCCCCTCCCACCCCGCCAGCCGTGACGTGCCGAGCGGAGCCGAAGTGAGCCGAGTCCCAGCACGCTGGTTGCTAAGCAAAGCGAGTAAACAGCGGTTGCTAGGCAAAGCGAGTAAACAGCGGTGACGTAACACGGGACGCCGCAGTTACTACGTAGCGAAAACAACTCCCGACAGCGTTGCGAGCAACGCCTATTACGTGGCTGTTTTCTGTGTTGTCTGGAACGAGGCTAAATAAGGAGCAGCGAAGACTATTTACAGTCAGTTCTCAAGTTCTCAAGTTACGAATTACGAGTTAGCCAGAGAGTCGGTCACCAGTCAGTTGTAGGCCAAGTAATTGTAATACTGCAGATAGCAGTAGTTGTGAAATTGTAAATTGTGTGATTGTAAGGGCGAGTGGAATAAATTCACTATATTCAATACGGCGTGAAGTTATTTGTCGCGTATACACCTAGAACGTGACAATATTATCCATGGTTTTGGGTGCATTTAAATCCCGTCTTGGACTGAGATTATTTATGTGGATGTCCTCAGTCTCTGTAGTCAAATGAAGGGACAATAACTCGATCAAGCCACAGCTTCTAATTCCAATTCCAATTCTAATTAGACGCTATACATCCCTCTATAATGAAAGACTGCGGCAAAATGAACCATAAAATAACTTTCCAGAAAATAGGAAAACCCAAAACCGATAACGCAGTTTCCTCACGGCACTCGCTCAGTATTAACCTTAAGATATGTGGGCGCGAATGAAATATGTAATGAGCACAGTTAATCAGATTTATCTACGCTAGTAGCAGAGAGCAAATGTTTGCACGTCACGACGTTTCCTGTTGCTCCCCCTGCCTGCGCGCGCCCCAAATCTCCAGCCGTGCCAACACCTTGCACTGAATGAGCAGCACGCGAACAGATAGACGTTTGTTCCTCCATCTGTAGGGAAAATGGAGAAGTTAAAGCATGACATGAGACAGCATAATGATAACGCGCGGCTTCAAGAAGCCCGCCTCTCCTTGACACGGGCCTAGATTAGGCTGTAGATACAAGAGGCTTCTTGTTTCTCATCAACATCTTCTTTCCAGTCCTCTCTCCTCCTCGTTCTGTCTCTTCTATACACTTCTTGCTTTCTGTCTCTCTTCACCCTGTCCTCTCGTTGTGTTTTCTGTTTCCAGTTTAGGTGCCTTCGTGCCTAACCCTGCAGAGCATACAGTTAAATCACCTCGTCCGTCCTTTCGTCTTCCTACACTGACGCATGAGAAATTCGATATCGGGTATTCTTAATAAAATTTGTCAGCACATTCTAACTTCGGTTAAAAGTAAAGGCGCGTCCACATTACTCGTGCTCATGCTCGTGTGACTCGCTGTGCTCGCGAGTAATGTGGACGATATGACAAGTCACGAGACAAATTTAAAATTTTTAATTCAAAAACTATAGCCAGTAAATCAAAATACGACTACAGCCTATACACACTACGAGTAAATATACGGATCCTCACGCGCCGAAGCCTGGCGAGCAACTAAAGTAGTGTGGACGAAGATTTACGGGCACAAGTAAAAGCCAGACGAGCACTAGCCTGGCGAGCACGAGCACGAGCATGAGTAATGTGGACGCGCCTTAAGAGACACATTGTGCAGCTCGCGTGAAGACCTACATGCCTCATTGAGTGTATGTTGAACATACCAAGTTAAATGCTTGCTTCAGAGAGACATGTCTGGAAAGGGAACTGAGATAAAAACAAAAGACAAACTTTATATTCAAAGCACCTTAGGATTTTCGACATAATTACCCTTTAGCAAACGGCATTTAAATGTATCTCTGCGTACTTTCGGCCTGAGCCTTCTGAACTTAAATGTTCAATTTTGCAGCGCGTCATTAACAACATCTATATATTTAAACAAAAGAATGCAATGGGTATAACTTCGTATGTTCAATAATTAAGGTTTCCCGAAAACAAGCGAAGAGTACAGAAGGGTCTTCTTTTACAATCATTAATTAAGCTTTAATATATAAATCCTAATTTACATAAACATCTATTAATATTAAACAATAATTATCTTCCTGCAGAAGCCTCTATTTCCCGTTCATGACAGGCAGAAGCGGAATGCAAACATAAAGAGCGGGAATATTTCGTCACGTAGTCTATAAGCAATATCACAACCTAGCGACCGACAGCTACATGGCTGTCTGCCCCACTCCCCTGTGCCCCCATTTTGACCTAATTTCTAGATGGTTTTATGCCATTTTTCTGCTGCCTCAGTCATATTACCTCTGTGTTACCTCAATTCCCTCTGGCAATCATGCTGTCTGGCCATCAATCATTTTGCACTGTCTTCGCCCTACATAATACAACAAGTTACTTACCCTAATTGCTGCAGTTCGGTTTGATATTTAGTGCAACTCACTATTATTTCTTATTATTACACATTTCTCATGTAATTACATGCTAATCTGGGGGGAGGGGATTTGGATGCAATTACTTAATGAGGAGCAACTTGTAAAGGGCGATTGTGATGGAAGAATTAGCTAAGCAAGAAATTGGCTTGCGGCATTCGTGGCCTGCCCTCATAGTCTGTGTCAAGGACAGACGTCAATTTTACAATGTTTACGCTTTCAGGAACCCAGGGCCTGAAATTTCCAGCTTTCTGAAGGGACAGGTGGAAGCAAAAAGCAAAATGGTGGATCCCCATGTCCTCTAGCATCACACAACATGTTAAACATCTCAAAACATGAAATTTTTGTCTTCTGAAAATATAAGGCCGTATAAATTCAGTTATTTCCAAACGTTTCAGATGATCCTGCTGTCTCCTTCTTCGAGATAAACGGGTCTGACCCATAGGAAGCAACGATGGCTGATATAAGGAAGGGAAAACGAAGGCAGGATCTAAGAGCGAATCAATATAAGCTGCAAAAATAGGTAAAATTCTGTTGCGCTGAAAAGAGAAGCACGTGTAAATGGGAAGAGTAAACGGGGGACCGTCACTCATTTGCTCTTAACTTCAGTCTCCGCTCAGCTTCCGTATCCCCACGGCCTGTTTCCCGCTCGGATTCTATATTTACAGCAGTGAGAGTTCAAAATCTCTCGTCTGTAAAACTAATCTGAGAAAAACATCTTGATTAGTTAGACACGTAGGCACTGAGCTCAGTATGGACTTGCTTGAGAAGTCTCCTGGTTGTACAGACAAACAGGCCGGCAGATAGCTAGTTAGCTGCACGTAGCTAAATAGACAGATATTCATCACTTCAGAGAGTGTTCGGCCAAACATGTTTCTTGTAATAACGGTACATGATATTTTTAAAATTTAGACCGTAAGCGTGTATTGAGTGCAGCGCCAAGTAATCTGCTTGAGATGGAAATACGCTGAAAGCCTTCTGTCGGGACTATCACAGCTGGGGGAACAGCGTTTGGTGTGGGGGGTGGGAGGGAAGAATCAAAGAGCTTTCCCTCGTCTGCTTTTGAATATTGGCAGAAACCGGCTGCATTGCGTATTCAGAGGAACAGGGAAAAAGGAAATGTGAAATAACGAATAAAAGAGATTGGAAGGAAAAAGGGAGATAGAACCAGGGTGGGGAAAGGGAAATAGGAATTTACGAATAGAGGAAGTAAACCTGAGGCAGAAATATCCTTCCAAGTGTGCGCCTACACACTGTTTTCGTAAACGTTAAGTATGCCGCAGCCTTCATGCAATTTCGGGTTTCCATAGCAACAAACTCTCTAACGTTTGCATAATGCATGGTGGTAAGTTGTGTATAAGCCACGAACGTGAGAGTAGTCTTTTGTTTCAGTGTATCGTGTAAAATGTGAGTGCTGACTTGTAGCATAGTGCCTCACTCAACTACGCTAACGCGTGCGTGCGATATTTAAAAGAACATACATGAATAATTGTAGAATAAACCAATCATTCTGCAACAAACAGCAGAAGTTGTGAACAAATTATAAATTGCACTTTCAATTAAGTACTTAAATAAACTTCCAGTGTCAATTCCCAATTTCATACCTCCATTTATCAATCTCAGTCCGAATTACATCCGTGTATATGGCTGTTAAATGAAATGTCTTTAGACAGATTAAGACTATTTTCTTTGGGCACATTCCCAAGCAGATTTCTCAGCCTTGTATCCTCCTTTCCGCAGGTCTCCATCTACCTCTCAATGTTTCTTGTCCCACTGAACATTATACTGAACCAGATACTGAGACAGGAACGCTAACAGAAAACTATTTCTCACATCATGTAAGATTTGAAGTTTCCACGGCGGTGACTAGGAAGAATGCGGCTCACATTGACAAAAAGTCTCAGAGTTACAACAGAAATCAGACGTTCCCTTTGCAGTAGTACAGCGCTGGCTCCTCAGATTCCGTTTCCATAGCTACTGCCACAAAATGTGGCGTTTATTATTACATTATATGAGTTCTTTATGCAATACATTTCTCAATTCATGTTATCCGAACCTACGTACCTGCGTCTGCCATCACTTGAATTCAGCTACTGTTCTGTGCAATGATCTGTATTAACAGCATGCTGTAGGCCGCGCCGTAGCTCAAGCTGTTAGTCGCTAGCTTCCCACCGCGGCGGCCCGGGTTCGATTCCGGGTCTGGTCAAATGGGATTTGTGGTGGACAAAGTGGCGCTGGGGCAGGTTTTCTCCTAGTACTTCGGTTTCTCCTGCCAATCTCCATTCCACCAATTACTCCACAATCACCCTTACCTATCATCTTGGATTGGTACAATAGGGCAGAAGTGGCCGCAGTACAAGGGACTGAGTCCCAACTCACTAGCAATAAAAGAACAGCATGGTGAAAGCGCGAATATTTGTGGTGGGGTTTATGATAGCGCCGCATAATTTAGGATGCTGAAATAATGTACAGTGATCTTCTAAATATCCTGTGTGGAGGCGGGTTAGAATGCTTGCACCGTAGCCCTGCGAGTCACAGAAGGCGACGAAAAGGGAACCTAGTTCCTGGGGGTGTAACTGGGCCACTCTTACACTGGGAGACATATATATTAGGACCTAATCCTTCAAGTTGGTGTTTGGATGCAAAGATGACCACCTTGTTCTGTGAAAACATCAGTGTTTGGAAATACAGGGAAGGGAATATCGGCTGGTCTAATTAACGACGGAAGAGACAAGTCTGGCAGAGTCCTCTGAGGAGGGCTCTGACCCGAAAGGTCTGTTATGATGATGATGATGATGATGATGATGATAATGATGATGATCTTCAGAATATATACACCCTTCGCTGAGGTACTATCTCTCTAGAACGCATTTGGATAACCCGATGGGTGTACCAATATTATCCTCAGCTCTTATATTCATAACAATAATAATAAATGAGCAGCTGGGGGAGCCAAGTGAAATTAGGCACTAGCACGGATGACAAGTATGAGTACAAACAAGAAGTTCTGTGAAGAATTAATTGCCTACATTTCTACGTATATACGGCATTGAGAGCGTAGAAAACCAGTCTTCTATTGTTGCATGTGTATTCCCTTGTAATCAGTTCATTTCTCTATAAGCCTCCATCCACATAGGCTACCACAGTGCAGAGTGCAATGACTTACCTGCTCTCCACCGGTGCTGTAGGTTCATCCATCCCTTGCAGATGGCACCACTGTTGTGCTGCATATGGAGGAGTTTTCGATCTTCGTGGTTTCAGAATAGGCGGGCTCCTCCTGCTTGCCCCGAGTCCTGTCCTTTGTTCATGAAACTCCCCACGTTTTCATCTTTCTCCGCGTCGGCACCGTCAAGTCCTCTTTCGACTTTAAGGCCGCTGAGTGGTCTCCAGTAAGTCGCTTGTGTCACGTGTCAGCATCGCCCATCATCATTGCTGCAAACAAAAAAGGTGGATCGCAAATATTACACTAATGTATATGTAAAGGTGAAGTTCGGAATTACCGGATGTTTGGACTTCGTCCATCGGCAGGTCCTCTATAATGCTAGGGATCACAACGTTTCAGAAACTGGACCCGTTTCCTTCCTCAGGTGAGTAGGGTAAACACTCTATTGAGCACCTCAGAAAGAGCTAACCTCAATCACTAGGTGTTATCTCTTTCTAGAAGACCCAGCAGTTGTCTGCTCCCTTCACCTGATAACGGAAACTGATCAGTTTCCGAAACATGATGTTCTTTAGTTTATAGAATAGCGGGCGATTGATGAAGTCCAAAAACCCAATAACACTGAGTGTTATATATATCATCGAGAGAACCCTTCAGAATCTAAATGTAAATTTGTTCCTGCGATTAATTAATTAAGCATTATGCCGCGAAGAAATATGTGGAGGTATAGCTCCAGCATTGTTGACCTTGAAACTAGATGGAGGTGAATGATCAGCTTCACTCCCGGCCAATTTACCCCTGGGGGAAATCGCTCATTGTATCCCTTGGATATGTGGCTAGTTTGAACTCAGGGCCTGTCTTGACGTTGTGGAAAAGAAAGAAATGTTGCCATTCCGGAAATCAAACCGGGCCGTTCAGCCTGTAGCCCATCTCTCTACCGACTCGGCTGTCCCATATATATNAGCATTATTACAGCTATACTGTAGAAGAAAGATGATACTAATGAAAGTAAATAAAGTCGAAATGGAATGAAATCGCGCAGTTGCCTGTCATAACTCGGTTTCTCCCATTCTTTCGTAAGGGAAAGAAATGACACACGCGCACCCGCGAGCCTGTGTGTTGCATCTCTCGGGACCTATTTTTCCTGGGGCTCCTCCGTCCCTGAGCAGCAGAAGTTCGCATACCAGTTAGAGACTGTGAGTGTTACAGAATGAATCCGCCATTCGTACACGGTACATGAGGCGAGGCGAGGCGAGGGGCGGACTGTGAACATGTGAACAACTTGTTCATCTCGAGAACTGAAACGCAAGGCTTCTGCTAAAAGGGCATATCCTTTTGGCTGCTGCCAGTCGCTCGAGTCTGATTGTCTCCAGTGCCGTCCTGCGGCGCCTAACAATGGTGGGTTCCTTGGAACATTAGAAAATCGGAAAATATTACGATTTTTTTTTTCAAGTTTAAACCATCCTAAAGCACAATACGGTCGTGGGTTCAAGTCCCGATGAGGTCATTGGATTTTTTTCAACTTGACCTAATCCTTCCGGCAGCACTATGGCCCTGGGATCGACTCAGCCTCTAACAGAAATGAGTACCAGGAATTAATTCAATAATTTTCTTGGGGAGTAAAGCGCGGTCGGCGCGTAAGGCTGACAACCTTACCGCCATCTTTAAGCCGATCATCTAGAAAATGTGGGATTCTCAACGTCTCACAAGCCTATGCGCCTTCATGGCTTGTTACATGGATAGCTTTACTTTGTTACTTTTACTGTTCCACATAAAACGTATATATTTGTTTGTTACACGTCGCTATACCACGTGACATGGTTTTACAGTTATGGAAAGTAGAGAACTTTTCACTGTCCTCGCTAAAGAACCCTTTAGAAAAAATATTTTGTAAAGAACGTAACCATTAACCACAATTTCGTAGAAGTCTTTCTGTCGGTACAATATGTATACACGTATGTGTGGAACTGCGTGTAGTGTTTCAAGTTCGTAATGTCTAAATAACCCTGCAGCCCAACATGTTTCGATCCTAAGGCGTAGAGAAGCGAATGCGAACCAATATAATTTACACAAAAGAACATTAAAGTATCCAGGTCATTTCAGTTAAACACAAATTTAAATTATTGTCGCATTTAGAAGTAATGATACACTGCAGTCAATGTTAGAAGCAAGTAGATGTTGTCTGTGTTATCTTATTGATGTAATGTCTTATGTGTATTTACAGGCAAAATTTCTGACTTATGGGAGTGTTTTATATACAAGGCAAAATCATGTAGACATTTTAATGATAATTGTGAGGCTGGCCCTCATAACACACCTTCGGAATTATATTGGAAATGTCTATTTACTGTCGCCCTTCAGTAACTGCATCTTCTGGCACTCTGCCGTACCCAGCAGCACGTACACGCAATGCGATAATCTGTTTCGACAGTAAAAAAAGTAAAGTTATCCCTGTACCAGACCATGAAGGCCCATAGGGTTGTGAGACGTTGAGGGTCCCACATTATCTAGACAATCGGCTCAAAGATGGCGGTAAGCTCGTCAGCCTTATGCGCCGGCCACGCTTTACTCCCCAGGAAAATTATTTAATTAATTCCTGGTACTTATTTCTGTTAGAGGCTGAACGACCCCAGGGTCATAGTGCGGCCGGAAGGATTAGGTCAAGCAAAAAAAAATTAAATGACCTCATCGGAACTTGAACCCGCGACCTTCCAGCTTGTAGCATAGTGCCTCAACCAACTACGCTACCGTGTGCCCCTTCATGACAGAATTACTGCAAGGGAGTATATGAAGAGGTTGTGTAATCAGGTGCATCTAATGATCCAGAAGCTATTTCCGAATAAAAATGCATTTTTCCAAGACGACAATTCCCACATTCACACAGCTGGACCTGTTCAGTCATGGTTTGAAGAGTATGAAGGTTAATTTCAACATGTTCCCTGGCCAGCACAATCACCAGATTTTAACACCATTGAATCCCTATGGTCAGTTTCGGAAACTAGGGCGAGGAATAGATTCCCACCTCCGTCACCTCTAAAGCAACTTGAATATGTTCATCAAGAATAATGGTATAAAATTCCGGTAGAGAATGACGGTTTTTTTTCCTTGGCACTACAGCCCCAGTGGGCCTAGGCCTACCTCCATGAACTCCGTTCACTTAGGTTTTTCTAGATCTTACACATTCGGTAGGACTCCTTGTGCGGGTGATCAGCTCGTCGCAAGGCCTCTACCCATACACAAACCCAGAAAAACGCACACACACAAACTAAACATCCATGCCCTGAGTGGGATTCGAACCCACGATTCCAGTTTCCAAACGAGCGAAGACAGTAAATGCCTTAGACCGCTCGGCAACCGTGACCGGCTGAATGGCGGCTTTAATGTTTGCAAAACGTGGTCCAATGCCATATTAATAAAGAAAAGTGTACGGCATCTTTATTTTTCCCATTATTTCGCACCTTTGTATCGATGGTCTAATATGCATTTTACGGATTTCCTAAAATTCCACCGTATGCCAATGATCCCGTTGCATTTGTGCCTTTACGTTAGCCCCATTAGACCACTCTGTATATCGTTCAAATATGATGTTTATAATAACTTCTCTCGGTCCCTCCACACAACTGCTGCCTCAAATTAGGCCTTGAGCAAATACTTCCCAATTCATTATTAATTAACGCCATTAAAATTAACACAAACAAACGAAGGTGCAGTACTTATGTAGTAAAAACAAGATAGGCCATTTAACTGAACTGAGTTCACAGCCAGTCAGAAGCAAATTTGGAGATTAATGTGGACGATGATTCCATGATTTAAACGTCCGAACTTTCATTGATGATTCTGTCTTGTTTGCAGTTATTTAACGACGCTCCCGGTGAATCAGAAGGTATAGCGTTGAATGACATTGAACAGTAGGCTTGCAGTTAACTGAGAAGGATGCAGGAGGAAGTGAACTAAGTGACCCAATACAAGGCACTGTCCCAGCCGACCATCCGATCTGTCAACCCAGTGTGGACATCTCTCCCATCTGTACCTACGTTCTCACAGCAGAAATCACGAAAGTACAAATCCATCAAGTGTAGTCTGAGTGGGAAAATTTATTTTCTTATGTTGGTATCATAAGAAGTATTCTTTTACTACTAGTATGGTGGGACTAAGTCCCTGGTACTGCAGCCACTTCTGGCCTATTGTAATGGCCCCAGATGAAAGGTGAGGGTGATTGTGGAGCAATTGGTGGAATGAAGATTGGCAAGAGAAACCGAAGTACTCGGAGAAAACCTGCCTCAGCGCCACTTTATCCACCATTAATCCCACTTGACCAGACCCGGGATCGAACCCGGGCCGCCGCGATGGAAAGCCAGCGACTAATCGCTTGAGCTATGGCGCGGCCCATAAGGAGTATTGCTTCTTGCTAATGATCACTTCAATCGAGATACTTCTCTGGTGCAAGGCCTCATACGTCTAGAGTTTTAATTATTTAATATTTTCTTAGCTCTCGCAGATGGTTTGTGCTGTGTTTGATTTATGTACCCCATTTTGGAACGGGCACAGTTGTCCGGAGATAGGGACTAGCTCTATCGATTGGGCCCAACTGAGTAGATTTTACCTGAAGACGGAGAAAGAATCCAGGCTCCGAAATGTTGAGTTCTGAAAATGAAACAGGGAGGTTTTTAGATTAAGACAAGACGATGAATAATGTCCAAAAACATAATATTTGAGGAAAATATAATTTGTAAAAATGTCTTTGTCGCTTTACATTCCTCCTCAGCTGATTCGCCCTTAAGATTATTTGAAGTCACAGGAACATGGTACTTGTTTGTAAGTGCTGCTGGCATATATTTGTATTTAACGCCGCGATGGCTCAAGTCAGTATAGCTAGGGGTTACGGGCTGGACGGCCGTGGTTCGATTCCCGGCAGGTGTAAGAAATACTTATCTCCTCCACTGCCTCCAGACCGGTTCTGATGCCTAACCAGCCTCATAATACAATGTGTATTAGGAGCTCCTTTCCCGGGGGTAAAACGCCCGGGACGTGAACCTGACCACTCACCTCCATCTAGTGTCTAGGTCAAGAATGCTGGAGCTATACCTCCACTCTCCCATACGTCTTTATGCCGTGATGCTTAATAATTGAGCTCAGGAACAAGTTTACCATACAATTATGCATTGCGTTATTGATAATTGGTCTGTCTGAATAACGCAACCTGGAATGCGGTAGCATTATATAAACTTGNGCGTAAATACGGTAATAGCCCTTTCCTCAATAGTTAAAATACTAAACAAATATTTATTGTCTATTTTGGAATGTGCTCATAAAAATGTTCTTCTTTGAAGGACTGAATAATTTCACTAGAAGATTTTGCGGGAAGTCTTCGGTACTGTGTTTGTTCAGCAATCACTGAAACATTCAAGGACATTATTTGAAATAAAACATATGCGGTTTTCTATGAGAAAAAGAAATAATTCCATGGAATTGAATTCCTTGAAAAGCCAACAGTTACTAAGTTACTAAAGCAATTCCCATTAATTTATGGAACCCAAATATTTATTGCTGTGTTTAAAAAAGACCGCCATTGGTCTTGACCCCGCTCAATACAGCCCACATTCCCATGTCCTTTGTCTCTAAGATATATTTTAATATTCTCCTTCTATATTTCCTTGTGGCCTGTATTCTTCCTGCTTTCCCACAGATCATGAATTCACTCCGCTTCTATCCCGTGGGCGGTACATGCCCGCCATCTCATCTTCCTTTTCTTGATCATTATTATACAATTTTACCAGAAGCACAAGTTACGTCGCTACTCATTATGCAGTTGTTCTTCAGCATCCTATTATTTTACCACTTTCAGGTCCAAATATTTTCCTCACCATCCTCTTTTCAAGCACCCTCATCCTATGTTCATGTCTTAATATGAGAGACGAAGATTAACTTCCATGAAAATCTGCTGACAAAATTACGGGTTTCATAGTAAGGGGGTCCCTTGTCACCACGGCATGGCAAGTCCTCAGGTTGCGGATGGAGGAAACGGCTTCCAGATATGGAGTGTAGCTGGGGATATACCGAAGAAGCTAATCGCGGATATGTGACTAGTGCTGATCCTCCATCTAGTGGCTTGGGAGTTAGGCTTAAACCCCAGGCACTGCTCTCAAATTCGATACTCGTTAATAGCAGCCTTTCGTTTACTTTTATGTCACGAAAATTATCGTGAAAAAATGTATGTTTATATATCTCTTACCATAAATCATTTGGGGATCGTGTATGAAATAACGCTTGCGTCGTTCCCACTTCACAAGTACGTGCTGTCGTGTAGACTGATATTTGTGTCTGCATGAAATTAAACAGTGCCAATTTGGGCAAGCCTGCAGTGCAGTACATTAGCACCAGAAAAGTCTTCAAAATCCGATCAGCGGTTCTGAAGTTGAAACATGCGTACAGACGAACACCTCGCTTCACACACACCGTGCATAGTTTATGAAGTTCTCAATCAACCGACCGGGATTCAAACAGAAGGCCTACAGAAGCCAGATATCTGCCCCTACGGCATTGTGTCCGGAGCACAAGTCGGTGGAAGTGTTTTGGCTTCAAACGGAGAGCGATTGACTGGAACTTGTGTTAGCCTACGTAAGCATGTCAGAATAAAAACGTCGCTTTATTGTGATGTGGGCGAAGTCCTGACGCCTTTCTAGTTTTAGTACAGGCGGTATGGAAAGTTCTAGAGATGCCCGCCACTGATCTCCGCTTGAAAGGGAAATCGTGGTTTCTGCTCCATATGGAACGAGAAGGGTTTGCAGAAGATTTTGTGGGGTGGTATGATCCACAGGGCTCGTTTCGGGCTTGCTGGCTTCACAGAGGGATGAACCAGAAGGGAGAATAAGAGACGAGATAAGAATAGGAAGTAAGGGGGAGGAGACAAGAGGAAATCACCCTCATCACAAGTACGTGGGGCTCTAAACGCGAATGACGTTGAGCACTTCATGAATTAACTGCAATTTCAAATTGTTGAACTGGTAGCATAGCGGTAACGTTCTGCATTCGTATCCGGGAGTTCTCAGTTCGAATATCGGCAGCCATACCTCCTATCCTGACTGAGGCTTTTTTGTCGTTTTTCTCAATTACTCGAAGCAAGTCCCGGGCAGTATCTTGACTAGGCCATGGCCAATTCCTTCGAAACCCTTATTAGTTCATCATTCATCAACTGTCCTACTACTCTATGGTATATAGTGAGAAAATATATTGTAGAGCTTCGTAATTTGTACTTGTCATCAGTTGTCATCAGCGTGATAAACCCAGCAATGATGAGACATGCGTGGGGAAGTAGGCACATGATGGGCAGAATAGCGTAGAAAATGTAAAAGGAGGAACTGCATTATTAGACATAACGAAAACATTAAATTAAACCATATAGTAATTGAATATGAGGATTTTGATTAGATTAATGTGGTTCAGGATATTCTGAAATGTGGGATGTATGTGAAAAACTTTTTTTATCAAACGCATGTAATTTCTTGACCAGCTGAGTAGCCGTTTGCTTCTTAATAACGACATTGTTCCATCGATTTAGTTCAAAGTATTGTTATCTCTCTTGACGTTAAATTATATCCAAATGTGACAAGGCGTTGTTATCCGACAATTCTTATTTGAAGTCAGTTAAGCTGTAAGGTGTTTACACTGTGTTAGTGTTGGCACCCTTGCCGACTTTTGTGAGGCAAACTGTGCATCCATCTTCAGGGTCGAAATGTATTTGGTGCGTCATCGTTGATCCTACAGACCAACACGGAAAGGTGAGCGTTAGTGGCATATCCGGCCCAGTGGGGAGGGGGAAGAGCGAAACGTAACCACTGCCCACTCTTACTATTGGCCAGAACTGACACCAGTCTTCAGCCTTACTCCCTGAGCCAGTGAGCCCGAAACTTACAGTGACATGTCCGCTAAAGGCCAAAATTGTGGAGCTNCTATTTGGTGCGTCGTCGTTGATCCTACAGACCAACGCGGAAAGGTGGGCGTTAGTGGCATATCCGGCCCAATGGGGAGGGGGAAGAGCGAAACGTAACCACTGCCCACTCTTACTATTGGCCAGAACTGACACCAGTCTTCAGCCTTACTCCCTGAGCCAGTGAGCCCGAAACTTACAGTGACATGTCCGCTAAAGGCCAAAATTGTGGAGCCAGAAGAGACTGCCGTTGCTAAGCAACGGCTATATAACCACTTTTCAACGGCGAAAAAAAAAAAGTAACCGCCGAAACAGATAAACATGCAATAATAAAGGAACTGTTGGAGGCGGTGCTCACCGTTGGGTCGGTTCTGATGTTATATAAAGGGGCCAATTGGTTCTGAGACGGAAGTTAAGTGCTATTCTGCAATAATGAGTTGTAGACACTGGTGGCCAGACCTGGCTAGGAGACAATGGTCAGGAGTTGCGGCCATGAGGATCTATGACTCAGTCGGCAGCCGATAAGGAAATGAACACGAAAGCTGATAAATCTATACGGTTTGGAGCCGTTGCAAAGCTTACTGCGTGCGATGGCGAATTTTAGAGCATGAAAATTAGCTATAACGTAATAATTAATTGTAGTTACGGTTCTCAAAGAGTCCAAAAAATTAAATTACCAATCCAAAAACCGAGCCTAGTCACTTAAATACAGGACATAATGTATATATATATATGTATATGAACACTGGCTCATCTTTCTCGCATCTTGAAAATGGATGCACCAATCCGTCCGTGGAGAACTTTCAAAAAGCGAAATTTCTAAATGTACATTTTTATTTCTCCTAGGCCATTGTTATCGCGGTAGCGTAGTTGATTGAGGCACTAGCTACAAGCCGGAAGGTCGCGGGATCCAATCCCGATAAGGTCATTGGATTTTTTCAACTGACCTAATTCTTCCAGCCGCACTGTGGCCCTGGAGTCGACTCACCCTCTAACAGAAATGAGTACCAGGAGTATTCTTGGAGCGTAAGGCTGACAACCTGGCCGCCATCTATGAGCCGATTATCTAGAAAATGTGGGAACCTCGACATCTAACAAACCTATGGTCCTCCACAGCCTGTTACAGGGATAGCTTTACTTTTTTTTTTCTTTTTTACTAGGCCACTGTTATAAGGTTCTTGAACTGCACAATAAATTACTAGAAAAAATCACAATTCCCGAAAGAGGAGGCAATAATTTCCTTTGAAAAGCTGATAACCTTCTAAGAACTACACGGGGTCATATTCCTGTCACTGCTATGAAACCCTCAAATCCAACATACTTGTCGTCAATGGAGCTGCTACTTTATATCCTGGAAATGGAGGAACGCGTTTCTTCTGATAATTCGGTGATATTCTATTGGACTACACGGCGTCACACAGCAGACGATTACGCACTTCATAGCCACCGACATGAGATTTACAAATCCTGCATAATTATGCTCTGTAGAGAGGCTACTTTCGCTCTGAAGTTGGATGTAATTTTCTTCCGAAACGTCGGTAAGCATCTACAGGACTACACGTATTACGTCCCATGTCATTGTCCCCTCAGATCTACAACAGGTGCTCCGTATGACGTGCCTACTCTACACTTTTAATATGGAGGCAACGTGTAGTTTCAAAACATCTCTGAACTTCTAACAGACTACACGGTTTGACATCTCGGAATACAGTGGTTCTATTCTTCACGGTCACTGCTGTGGAACATCAAATGCTGTTGCTGTTACAGGAGTTCTCCTGTAGGGGAGGCTACTCTGAAGTGCTTTCCATGGAAATGTCAGTGAAGTTCTACCGAATTTCATGGCGTCACAGCCCAGAAAATAGCACTCTTCAACATGCCCACTGAGAGAACCTTAGATCCAGCGAACGTTGCTGGCATGTTGCGAACATGGAATGAATCCCCAAACAGTCATGTCATATTATTACGCCAAGGCTCGTATGTCGCACATTTGTGCACAGTAAACACCAATTTCACGTCCACCTATTGTAACTAATCTGTACCATTCCGGTCCCTGTGTTTCTACTAGCTTCTAGTTGCCGTGTAAGTCTTGCATTCCGTTGCATATGGAGTGGAAATGCCAGCCGGTTGCTAGGACTGGAAAGCACATCAGAGACTTCAGTTCTAAAAGTTGTGTATTGCTATGCGAGGGTGGAAATTAGAAGTCACAGCGAAGTTTTGTCTTCACAGTCTGTTATAATTATAGTTTCATTATCCAGAAGGGACATTCTCATGGGGGGGGGATATGACTGAACAAGGATACGTCTTGCTTTCCCATATACGCAGTACGAGGAAGAGTCAGTAAATAGGGCACAAATGTATATAAAACGTAAAACATGTGACATTCCAACCTCCAAATTCCACCAACATTGATATTATAACGTGGATGGTCAGAGCGTTTCTAGGCAACGACCTGTAAACAACCTTAGGTTGAGCGCTTTACAACAATAAGACGAATGTTTATAGCTCGTTGCTAGGCCACAGTCAGCGCACCAATGGGCTGAGGAGATATCACGTTACTTGTTTTATTTCCGGTCTACCTTATCAACGATAGAATTGTTTCCTACGCTGTCCGTGCTGAGGCTATATAACAATTACTTTGAGCTGTAAGGTCAGAGCGAATTGTAACTAGGAGTGACAGAGATACGAGAAGAGTTATGACGAACGGTTAAGAGTTACGACAGAGATATGAGGGGCGGAAGCGCGCGAACAGGGTGGATTGGGTCTAGGAGTACGGAAGAATACAGGAGGTCGGCCTATGAGAATTTAAGAGTGTGATGAAGATCTTACTTATGTGTAATATTTGGAGTGATTTGAGCTCTACTTCCAATGCTTTAATTGTGTTACCAGGAGAGGGCCAATGTGTGTAAATCAGAGTTAGCGCTGTATTTAAATATAATTAAGCGAGATAGTAACCAAAGTACGTAATTAGCCGCGCCATAGCTCAAGCGGTTAGTCGCTGGCTTCCCATCTCGACGGCCCTGGTTCGATCCCGGTTCTGGCCAAGTGGGATTTGTGGCGGACAAAGTGGCGCTGGGGCAGGTTTTCTCCAAGTACTTCGGTTTTCCTTGCCTATCTTCATTCCACCAATTGCTCCACAATCACCCTCATCTATCATCTGGAGCTGGTACAATAGGCCAGAAGTGGCCGCACTACAAGGGACTTAGTCCCACCCCACTAGCAATGAAAAAAAAACAGTCCCACCACACTAGCAATGAAAAAAAAACAAAGTACTAATAAATCTAATAAATCTGAGCTAGAACCCCTAATTCTTGTCACGTGTAAGCGCCAATATAGTTGTCCCATCGCTTCACCAGCTCGTTTAAACCCTCAGAATGGAAGTTTTTGACTGTTATCTCAGCCACTTCCACTCCTGGTCGGGCATCATCTGCGACTTTCAAGCGTTCTTGAGAGGATTTTTTTTTGTCTACCCAGGTGTGAATAGTTTTCGGAGACAGACACTTCCACCGTAAACATGTAGTATTTCTTTATGGATATCTGCGACTTTCTCGAGAATTTATCTGAGAATTTCTCGACCCGTGTGTGAACAGTTTTAGGCGATAAACACTTTCTCCGAAAAGAGGTAATATTTCTTTATGCATATCCTTTGATTTGAACTTTTTACCCACAAGAAGCACAAAACAGAGGTTCGCTCTTTGGTAGTACACTCCTCAAGCACGGTCATCATTTTTACTACCAAACCCAGCCTCTGAACATGAGCATATGCGTCTGCTACCTAGACCGTCATGAAGCTGGTCTGTGCTGCTACCTAGTGATACACACAGAAAACCTATCGTAGACCGACACCCGGCGAATCAGGACATGTCCACTCGGAAAAGAGGAAACATTCATTTGGACCTCAAAAAGCAGAATGGCAGTTTCCTCGAAAACTGAATCCTCTCCATAATATTTACACTAACCTAGCCGAGGCCCGTTTATAATTTCATTAATTCACGGGGCATGAGGCAGCCTAGTTGCTTGAGACATTACCCTTCAAGCCGGAATGTCGCTGGTTTCAATTCACTTAACCCTTCCAGCCGCACAATGTCCCTGGGGTCGACTCAGCCTCTAACAGAAATGAGTACCAGGAATTTTCATGAAGGGGTAAAGGGCGGGCGGCACATAAGGCTGACAAATTTACCGACATCGGTGAGCCGATTTGTCTAGAAAATTTGGGAACCTCAACGTCGATCATATGTGCCTTCACGGTCTGTTACAGGGACAGTTTTTTTGTAATTAATTCTTATTTATTTACACTCATTAATTTGATTATTCAAAATTAAGTTAAAAATTCGTATTTATTTAAGATGGTGATGTGAGAATGAAATGCCGTGTCGCTTCATTTCGTAAGGGTGATACTTAGTCTTAATAGAAATTAACTTGAACGTTACTGATTTCTCGTTCAGACTTTTGGCTGTTTAAGCTGGAAGTGAATTTCGGCTTGGAGCAGAGAGGCAACTTTACGACCAGGGATAAACAAGAACTGTTAAGGCAAATAAATTAAAGGAGAATCTTGTCACGCTAATTCAATTGAAGTCACAAATTTGAAAACTTATAGAAATCCCTTGGAAACGTCTGATTAAAAAATCTTGGGCGAAACATTTCCATACCACTCGTCATAGTAAAGACTCCCGCTGAACGCTCATGATTTTAGAGTCCGTCACTGAACTGCACAAACAGTTAACAGGGTGTGTTGTGTTGTGTGTGTTGTTATTTAGTTTAAGTAAAGTCTAAATCGCCGATTACGGTAGCCGAGCGGTCTAAGGCATGCACTGTCTTCGCTCGCCTGGAAACCGGGATCGTAGGTTCGGATCTGTTTCCTGTGAGGTACGAACTGAATTCTTATATATTATTCTTATACACTGCCGGTCACGGTAGCCGAGCGGTCTAAGGCATGTACTGTCTTCGCTCGCTTGGAAACCGGGATCGTGGGTTCGAATGGATGTTAGTTTGAGTGTGTGCGTTTTGCTGTGTTTGTGTACAGGTAGAGGCCTTGCGACGAGCTGATCATCCGCCCAAGGAGTCCTACCGAATGTGTAAGATCTAGAAAAAACGAAGTGAACGGAGAAGTTCATAGAGGTAGGCCTAGGTCCACTGGAGCTGTAGTGCCAAGGGGGAAAAAAAAAAGTCTAAATCAATGACGCACTGATTAATGAATTGAAACAAGAACGACGTAACCACAAGGTGTTTGTTACTTTCCAGTGGTTGCGTATATTAAACTGGGTAATAAATCAGTCATTACAATGTTGTGAAAACAATGACAACTGACTGTCAGTCAGTGACAGTTGTGAACATGCAAAACTCCCGACATTCTCATGTAACCTACCCCTTCCTAATTAATCCAATCAACCCCATCCGTCTGAACCAGCAATCCCGTAATAAATAAATCAGGGACGGGGAACTATGTAAGTTCGGCGGTGGTAATTGGTGGTGTATTCAGGAAAATAACGGTGTTAGCACTAAGGGCTCAAAGCAGAGTATGTATTTTCTCGAATTCACCTTCAGCAGTCAGTGAATTTCACTGTTCTTCAGCATTCAGCAACCAAAAATGCCCTACTAAATAACAATCGCTTTCGTTTCCAAGGTAACATAATGAGAGTCAGTTGTTTACAGGAAATTTTGTGCAATGCCCATGAAGTGGATATTAAAAACATTTACATTTACATAATATATAATGGGGGCAGCCTACGCAACAATATTTCAGGAAAAGAAATAGTACTACTTTATCAACATTTCTTTATGCCCGGGTTCATTTCCCGGCGCTACCAGATTTCCTGATAAGTAGTATTATAACGAAATAGCGGCTCCGGTCTAGAAGATCGAGAATAACGGCCCCGGGGATCCGTTGCGCTGACCACGCGACCCCCTCTATCCGCTATAGTTGGAACTAACTTCGCCGACAAAAGGCGGTCGCTCGGTCGGTATAGTTCGCAGCCCAACTATAGCAGGGAGGGAAGGTAGACCAGACAAAACAAGTGATGGCTTATGGTCGCGCATGAAACGAGATTGCGAGGGGAAGTAGTAGTGTAGTGGGGGTATCTCACACTTCCCTCTCAAATACAGGCAGCAGAGTGACCTGATTTACCCCTCTGCATATGTTTCCTAGGCATGTTGGTGAATCCGCCTTCAAGAACACAGTATGATTTCCGAGTACATGATATTACTCGTTGCGCATGCTCGTAAAACTAGAGCCATGATACAATCCAGTCACATCCTACAACCCTTTTTCACTTAGTGGACTCGACCAAATCAATGCCCATATTACAGAGAGAAGTCACGTTTTAAAATGCGGTCAGTACTGGGAGGGTTCCCTTATATGCAGGATGGTAAGGTGGAGACGCGCTCCCACACACCGATAATCACTATGTTTACGCGTTACCCCTTCTTTACGGATCAGGCTTAATGGACAATGAGCCGCTATAACTTCCCATAAAAACTGTCGGAATTTGCAGTTATGTTCCCTGTACCTTCAGAATAACACCGGGACGGTGCCTCAAATTAGGCAGAAACCACTTCCATCCTGTCTCTTTTCAATTATTTACTAATCACACAATAATTCGGCGTTATATAACGAGGTTGCTATTGCGATAACATTTCTCTCTTGTATTCGAGTATTGACCGAAACACAGATTATCCTGACGGAGGTTTTCCTTTGTTTCCAAGGCTCTCCAGACAAATCTTGATTTGGCAGCCTCTACTGCCTTCCAAATCCTTTCCAATTCATCAACCATCTTACCATTCGACCCTTAAATAATCCACCGATAGGCACGTATTTCTATTATTTAAAAGATGTGTGCCCTAAATTCTTGACTATATCGTTAACTGAACTACAAATAAATACAGTTAAAGTTGTGAGTTGTCGGTTTTCTTCTGTTTTCAGTACGAGCCCTGCCTGTAGCTTCGTCTCTATGCAACTTGCAATGCTGCTGTTTCCCCGCGCACTGTAACGGCTCTTGGCTAAGCTTTCAGTATTCTGCCTTTAAAATGTGTTAGCAATATTTATTTTAAGGAGCGCACATTGTCCTTTAGATTTCAGGGCAACGAATTGAAAAGAATAGATGAATGACCGAGGGAACTGGTTGATGGAGAAGTTTGCTCTCATATTCCCGTCGACTTACTCGGAAATTGATCCCTCAGTAACGGTCGCAAGCGACAGAAAAGTGAAGGCGCAAATCTTTCTAGAGACTGTCAACATGTGTCTCACGTTGTAAGGACATCAAAGTAGACATTACTGCTTTACGCTAACTTCCGCCCCTAATGCAATAATAATAATAAAGTGACATACACTCGACCAAAGTAACCGCATCGGAACATACATACTAATGGAGCACATAGAAGTAACAGCGGTAGGTAGCAGCACAGTGATGCACATAGGGCTGCACAATATGACGCAAAAACATTGACGCTGCAAGACGAAGCTAGCACATGAAAAGATGTTATCAAGAAAATGTAATTTAACGATAGTACGACCAATATGGAATAATAATGGAAAATTTTAACGTAAGAACAATAGAGCGTAGCGATTTCAACAAGTGAACTGTTGCCTGAGGAAGGCAAAATATGGCTGAAACATGTAGCAGTTTAATTTTAATATTATTTTAAGTTAAGGAGTAATTATATTTGAATTAAATAAGGAAGTGTGTGAAGTGATACATTAATGCAACGGTATGCTGAAATACAATAATGTAAACAATAGTTTACTGTTTTTTTTTCTGGTGGACGAGGGACAGTTGGACCGATTATGTGAGAAATGAAGAAGTGTTAATTAGAGTCAGTGAGCAGAGGAATATCCTACATGAAATAAGAAAACGGAAGGCTAATTGGATTGGTCATGTTTTACGCAGAAACTGCCTTCTAAAAGAAGCTATCGAAGGAAAGATAGAGGGGCGGATAGAAGTGACAAGAAGACGAGGAAGAAGACGTAAGAAGATGCTGGATGACCTTGGGGACAGAAGAGGATACTGTCATTTGAAGGAGAAAGCTCTAGATCGCATTAAGTGGAGGAATTGTTTTGGAAGAGACTGTGGACCTGTCGTCTGAGAGATTACTGATGATGATGAGGGAGCCCTTCTTGCGGGTGGAGTAATGCCTTCTGATCAGAGAACATCGCTACATAATGCTGTATAATGAAAACATAAATGAACTCACCCAGAAATGTCCAGGTCATCTTCAAGGAAGTCCACCCAAACCTGAAAAAGGAAATAAAATAAGTTTACAATCATTTCAACAACCGTCTATAGCAATACTACGTACCAACAGCATAGTATGTCACTCCGCGCAGGCGACTTCCAGCTGCTGGTAGGCCGACCCGCCACGATGAACAACCCGTACAAGTTTCTAACCGGCAATAATCGCACATTGGACTGACTTCATTGGTTACGAGGCTGTCGCTGAAGGGTCAAGAAGTTGACGTGCTATTCCCGGTTGGAGGAAGGGCTCCTTCTCTTCTCTTTAGCTTCCATACCGGCTCTGGAATCCACCCAGCCTCTTACCCTACTAACCTGGGAACATATCGCCCGAGGCGTGAAGCTTTTCACTCACCTTTGTCTAGTTGCGAGGTTTAGAGGGGTGGAACTATAATTCCACTTCCCCATACGTTTACATGAAGTAGTGCTTAATCAATCGAGCACAGGGAGAGATGTTCCTGTTGAAATACGCCCGTCCTCACTCTCCGCTGCAGGAGGTCTGTATCGCTACTCTGCAACATCTTCTTCATAAGGCTCGACAGCTTCATCTCTGGAACGTTTTGGCCTGCTGCTACTCTGTAACTACGCTCACTCAATGCTCTTATCCTTCAGGTGTGAAAGCTAAAGGTGAAGTTGTTCCTGTGCTTAACTAATTAAGCACTACGCCATGAAGCCACATTTCCTTCACCTCGACACTACTTGGAGTTGAGTGGTCAGTTTCAGTCACCGCCCGCCTTACCTACGGGGAAAGAACCCGCGGCACACACTGGATAGGAGGCTGAATGGACCCCAGAGCCGGTTTGGACGACGTGGAGAACAGAAAATTCTTGACGCTACCGGGACTCGAAATCCGACATCTTGGTCGTCCAGCCCGAAGCTAGTCGCTACACTTACTACGTTATCCCGGCCCCTTCATGTGTATCGTGTGTAACCACGAGGGGATTTCTTACGCATGCGTAACTGAGGCGTATAGTGCTACATCAGGAAATATGTCTCGGTCCTCGAATTTTTGTTCAAGTGTTAATTGGATTAGTTTCTGTTTCATTTGTAGCTGTAGAAAATTTCCTTTATACTCGTGATTCCGCCTTCTTCTTTGCAAAATCTACGGTCCACATGGTCTGTTCTCTTTCTCAGTATGGGCATTTATTATTAAGTATGTGGGTTGCGTAATCTCAGACCTCCCGGTGACCTGTAACATTACGTATGTGCTCTCTACATACCCGGCACTTAAATAAAGGCATCAGTCGCTCCAGTAACACTTACTGTTACGCTGTGAGAGAAGGCATATTTCGATAGGTGCCATGAACAGGAACCCTACAAATTAATGGCAGAATACATTAATAAATAATCAGATATAAAGGAAACTGATCTATTCGAAAATTTATAGTACTATATCAGGTTTACAGATGGACCACTATGCCCATAACTTGATGATACAATCCGCGCAAATTGACTGCTATGTTGTTAATTTTGCATGTATAATTTGTGGCGCTACATTTGTCTATACTTCATATATGGACATATAACTCTACCTTAAAATTATTTTAAGATTGAAAAAGTAATTGTAAACGACTCCATTATTTCTATTAATTTGGTAGGACATGCTGAAGTTGACTCGAAGGACGAAAGTGGTTAGTTGTATCAATTTGGTACCAATTATTTTTATTGTTTGAATCCTGTTGCGTGAATTACAGCTAAGAAGATATTGAAACCTTTCACATGTCCAGCCGCGAACGCAACAGATGTTTTTATTTATAGATTTAAAATGAACACTACATGTTTCGACCGTTAAAGGGTCATTTTCAGGTGTTCTCCTGATACACAATTTATTTCCGCCGACTTGTAGCTCATGGTCTTATATCAGCATTTACTAACATTACAGTTGTGCATACAAGTAAGTTATAAGTCTCAGATTAATTGTGTATCTGAAGAACACCTGAAGATGATCCTTTAAGAGTCGAAACATGTAGTGTTGATTTGCAATTAATCAATAGAAACATTTGTTGCTTTGACTGCTGAAAATGTTAAAGGTTTTAATATTCTGTTACCTGTACTGATTACATATATGTTGCTGTCTGGTCACCGAAATGTAGGACAAAATCATGACGTAAAGGTAGGAAACAGATGTTTTGAAAATGTGGCACAATTTATATTTGGGAAAAACGATAACAAATCAAAACCTGATTCAGGAGGAAATTAAGAGGAGATTGAACTCGGGTAATGCTTGATACCTTTCAGCCCAAGACCTTTTGTCTTTTCGTCTGCTGTCCAAAAACATAAAAATTAGAATATACAAAACTATAATTTTGCCTGTGGTTTTGTATGGGTGTGAAACTTTGTCTCTGACATTAAGGGAGAAATATAGACTGAGGTGTTTGAGAACAGGGTGTTGAGGAGAATATTTGGATTGAAGAGAGATGAAGTGACAGGTGGTTGGAGAAAACTGCATTATGAGGAGCTTCATAACTTGTGCTCTTTTCCAAGTACGAGTATAATTAGAATGATCAACTCAGGGAGGATGAGGTGGGCAGGGCATGTAGCAAGAATGGAGGATAAGATGAATGCATATAGGATATTGGTGGGAAAGACAGAAGGAAAGAGACCACTTGGAAGACCAAGGCGTAAATGGGTGGAAAATATTAAGATGTATCTTAGGGAATAGGATGGATAGGTATGGGTTGGATTGATCTGGCTCAGGATATTGACCAGTGGAGGGCTCTTGTGAACACGGCAATGAACCTTCGGGTTCCATAAAATGCTGGGAAATTCTTGAGTAGCTGCAAAATTGGCGGCTCCTCCAGAAGGGCTCAGCTCCATGGGTAAGTAAGTAAGTAAGTACTAATTACATCATGCATTGCTTCAAGTGGTGCCCTCTGAAGTGAAGCGCGAACAGCACAACGCAGCAAGAGATTTTGCAGCTGTCTCTCTCTGTGAACTCCGTCGTGCTCTGGGTACTCGGAGGCTGGACTGGAAATCCAGATTTGACAGTTACGCCTATTTGATATTGAGCAACGAGAGAGGTTCCTTCTTCAGAACATTCTAGAAGTTACAGCTGCATAAAACGAGCCACAACGGGAGAGAGAATCCAACAGCTGATTTGCAGTTCGGATATGTGCCAAGTCTATGCCCAATACACAACAAATAACGCTATTTCTCTCTCCATTTTCAGCACAGTCTGCACTGTTCTTCTGTGCCTCTTCTTCATGGTTTATTTAAACACAAACTCGCTGAGACCGTATCATTTCGAAAGTTAGGGCAGTCAGTCTATACGTGGTAGTGTCAATAAGGTCTAAGAGTACGAGTATTGTGATGACTGGTACATTAGTACATTCTGTCTCCGCCTTCAGGTAAAACCTACTCTGTTGGGCCCAATCGATAGTGCTAAACCCCATCTCTGGAGACCTGTACCAACACCCGATAGTGTATACAAGCCAAGCACAGCACATCATCTGTGAGAGTTAAGTCAAAACATTAAAGTATTATAAACTCTACTCGTTATGAAGCCTTGCACCAGAGAATTTTCATGATAGGAATCATCACTAGAGAGATAAAATTCTCCGTATAGCACCAACACAAGAGAACCCAAATTTTCCACTCACTCTACATTGAAAGGGGTTGTAGTTTTTTACTTATGCGGTGATAACGGGGATCCAGATTGGAGATCGCTGGCTTCCCTGATCGGATGGTTTATCAGAGATATGTGGGCGTATTCCTTGATGGAGATTTGAACAGAGTACCTCCCGAATATGGGGTACGTGGTAGCGTAGTTGGTTGAGGCACTATGCTATAAGGCGGAAGGTCGCAGGTTCGAGGTGGAGATGGAGTTTTTCAATTTACCTAATCCTTCCAGCCACATTATGGCCCTTGGGCCGATTCAGCCTCTAACAGAAATGAGTGCCAGGAATCTTCCTGGAAGTAAAGGGCGGCCGGCGAGTAAGACTGACAACTTTACCGTCATCTGTGAGTCGATTGTCTAGAAAATGTGTCAGCCTCAACATCTCACAAACTTATGGGCCTCCAGTGATTGTAATAATTAAAGCTCTACCTTTACCTTACCTCCCGAAAATAAATCTGAAGCGTTGCCGCTTTTCCAGTGCTGGGCTCCATATGCCCGCGTTCAACAAACACATAAATATGAAATATCGACTTCTGTACATTTGCGGGAACTGCGTAACACGTTTTGCTTCTAGCTAAACTGTCGTTTATTTTTTTATTATATTTCCCTTATCGGCGAGTTTCACAATACTCACTGTGTGTTTACAATCTGCAGGGACAAGATTTCCAGTGTCTGTTTTGATCTAGGCAAGTTGTTTTCGTTTCGTTCAGAGAGAAATTTTAGACGTAGGTTGGGCTTAAACTGGCAGCCTTCAGCTGAATGTAGGCTGTCGATGGCCGGAAATGTTGAACTGATGAAAGAGTGCAAATTCAGAGGAAAGCGCGATGTCAGCCGATTATGCATACAATTCCGTTGATGCCTGCATACGACTATAGTTGTTAATTTGTAATTCCTCTTGGTATGTCCATGCATTATGAAGCATTCACAATATTGTTTGAATCGCAGAAGCATTTCGTAAGTAGGAGAGGTTTTGTTACTTTAAATCGTTTTGAAGTATTCTTTTTCTAAACAAAATTAAAGAATACACGTTGTCGGGAAAGTCACTCAAAAGGATTAAGGAGGCTACATTTACTTAACAAACATATTACACCAAAAACTCCACGGAAATTAAGTTTCCATCTCTTAACTTCCTTGTGTGTTTCTTCACGGCACACCAGACGTGTAGCCGATAGCTGACTTCAGACCATCTATGTAGTTGTCTTCACAGCTGCATTGAACGGCACGGCACGGCACCCATACACGGGGTGCAGAAGTCGTGCGACTCGGGACCCATTGACTGGCCCGGACACCAAACTGGGAGATGAAGACCCATCACTTGGCATTCATAATCATCATATTTTATGAAGATTTTTCAACATGATTTATTGTGTATTGTAAAGCTGAGTGAAGGAAAAGTTCCTAGCCCGCAAGAGTCCCCAGTATTACACTGGAGCAGCCTCGTGTAATTTGACACAAAACAAAAAGACAAACTCCGTGACGTGTAGTCCGCAAGCGACCTATACTGACCGTGCGACCGCCGCTTGTCGGCGAAGTTCCTGCCAATTTTGCGGGTAGTGTGTGTCGCGTGGTCAGCGCAACGGATCCCAACGGTCGTTAATCTCGGTTTTCTAGACCGGAGCAGCTATTTCCTTGAAATACCTCCTCAATTATCCTCACGAAGTTGAGTGGACAAAATCTGGTAGAGCCTGGAATCGAACCCGGGACCTTTGGATCTGTAACCAGTCACTCTGGCCATTAGACCACAAATAAAATTTAAGATTCGGAGTCATAAGTTATTCCTAATCTTTTCTAACATTCTTTAATTCATTCATTCATTCATTCATTCATCAGTAATCTGTCAGATGACAGGTCCACAGCCTCTTCCAAAACAGTTTCTCCACTTAATGCGATCTTCTGTTTTTGGAAAGAGACTATCCAGGAATAGTGATAATGTGGTAGTTTTTCCATTTGCTTTCCACATCGCAGTACAACAGCCGTTCAAACCACTCTGGTCACGCCTGTTGCTATACGAACTTGAACCATCTCGAGCATCATTTTCTCTGTGCTTCAAGTCGCCGCTGATGACGCTGCTTCCGGCATCAGTTTTCGGTGTCTCTCTTCGTCTGATGCCTACCCTTTGACCTGTCCAGCAAGGGAGGCCCTGCCAGTAGCTACGCTACCGCTGGTATAGCTCTCAGGGTCCTTGGCATACTCAAACACCCTCACCACGATAAGGTGGAGACACCAACGAGGGGCTTTAATTCATAAGAGATAAATAAATTGTGCTAATTTTTATACATGAACATCAGTCACGAAATATGGTGTTTCTTAATTGATTTTTCATAACCAACTCCCGCCACCCCTGCAAAAAGAATTTGACTACGTGTTGAGCCTTGGAGCATACCACATCCATTTGGAATTATATTATTGGCATAATGCATTCTGAGTATCTGATTTCGTGACACGTGTGCGCATGCTCATGAAGGTACACACGGGGATAGGCATCCTCCATCTTCCTCTCGCAAAGACACCTGTTGTGAAGAGAGCAGACATCATGGCGTGTGTAGGCAAGGTTTGAAATGTCACGGACTCACGAGTGTATTATGTGAGCAAACGTAATTGATGTAACACAAACTTTCCATTATCAATGATCAATCTGATTAAAGCTGCAAGCAATATGACGATACAAAAACATCCTATACATGCTCGATAAACCTTTACATGCCAAACGTGAATTCCTTCGAACCTTATCCAGTTGAAGTTTGTGCGTATACGTATTTCAACCCAATTTATCTAGTCCGAAAAATATTGTTCTCCTTCAACACGTGATGTACGTAAAATCCATATGAAGTTTACATCTCGGCAAATGTGGATTATTTTTCAGTTCCAGAATTTCTTATGCTTTGCTCTACTTGCCCGTGACGTAACAAGCCGCAGTGTGGGTGTAAGAGAGTAGCAATTCTGTCATATCTTCATTTGCTATTTTCATGGCCGAAGCCCACTTAGCAGAAATATGAACCGCAAATAAAGCACACAACAACGAGACTATCGGCCACTGTTCCCTGTCAAATTTCGGTTCGGGGGTATTTCGACCGGTATCCATTTCTGTTTAGCTTCTAAGCGTAGTTAGGTTGATCGGAAACAATACTTCAATTTACTTGTTGATTTTAATGTTTGAACCAGTTAAAGGATGTTCATGAGGACTGATGGTGACATCACGTCTCCTCATTATGCCTCACACTTGCAACGTTTAATATTCTACCATCTGTGGCACCAAAATTGTGACCATGCAAACCTCTGAGGTGGAAGAGATAGCAGAACCGCATGATACAGATCATGAAGTGCTCTTGATACCTTATATCTCAGAATGATATGCACCTTCCTTATTGAAAAGTGAAGAACCCATCTACATACAGGAACTTATTATTATTATTATTATGTCATAATACTGGTGCAGGTAGAACCAGGTCAGTTTATTCGGTCCATTTATTTAGGATCTGTACAAATACGTTACAAATTCTCGTAAAAATATAAGATTTAATTTTGATTTGCTATTACTTAAACTCAAAATTATAAAAATTTTACATGCGATAGAAATATGAGACATAAAACAAACCCTTATCATACTTAATATCTCAAAAGCAATGTTTATTGTTTCGATTTAGTTAGGAAAAGGTGTGAAGCGCCTTGAATCACGTCATGAAATTTTAGCTTTGCTAGTCCTTTGTCGGGGCACGCGGTAGCGTAGTTGGTTGAGGCACTATGCTACAAGCCAGAGCGGGTTCAAATCCCGATGAGGTCATTGGATTTTTTTCAATTGACCTAATCCTTCCAGCCACACTATGGCCCTGGGGTCGACTCAGCCTCTAACAGAAATGAGTACCANAAGCGGAAACAGAAGTAATTAGCCGAAACATGTTTTCGGGACAAAAACGTCGTCCTTTATATTTGACTGATACAAAAGTTTAAGAAAATTTTCATTAAAATTTTGTTTCAGAAAATAATAATCCTTGGAAAGGCATTCGAATGTTGTGGCTGTCTCAACGAATTTCGTCCACAGAGCAGTTTGAGCGGTTTTAATGAAGCTGTTCCAGTTACGTCTACTGTTTAGAGTCAACTTACGTGGCAAGTGAATCATTCGGTATGATTATTTAAAGATATAAAATTAGGCCGCGAACCATTTCAGACTTCTGTTCTGGCATTCGGGTGGCGATTATGAGGAGGGGCACATGTCCTCAGTCAGGGTGACCGTTAGTGTGGCCAAAATTCGAAAGGGGTAGCGCTCCAACTGAGGCCCAGGTCCTTACGGCCATAGTAAGTACCTGACACAAAAGTATTAATATTTAACGTGATTTTAACTTTCATATTATTTGCTATTTAATTCACTTCACACGAATTCGCATATCATAAATAATATGGAATTATATGCGGCTGCATCCGTTCATCTCTGTGGTTGTGACTCCTGTCACTGAGTCTGTTAACCCAGTCCTCTAACTGAATGTTAGGATACACTCATCTGTGTCTGATATTGTTCAGCTCTTGAAGAACTGAAATATCAAACATATACAAAAATAATTGTAACTAATTTCTTACAGATACGCAGCGATCTATGTACATAAAAACACATCTGAACCTATGAACTAATTACGTCATTCTGTATTTCAGCATCCTGTTGCACATATTTAATTAAACGTCTATGTATTTAGCCGTCAATAATGCAACAATTGTTGCGATATTGACGGACTTAATAAATAGATGTTTAATTCCGCCACATGTTCTGCGAAATGAAAGTACATAAATAAAAATGGCACTTTATGCATAATAAACGTTTTGTCTTTCCACGATTTCTTAAAAGTGTAAAAATTAGAATTTCTAATTTTTATGTACTGTTTCATACGGTTGTGAAACCTGGTGCCTCACCCTAGGGGCGTCTGAGAAAGAACTGTTCACAATATTTGGACCAGTGTGAGAAGAAATAGAACACCGGAGAAAATATGGATGAAAAGCTTCATAATTTATACCCTTCAGCAAACTCTCAGGCTTATTAGGGGCATCACATGAAGGGAAATTAAATGGGGGTGCCGCGTACCACGCGCTTGAAATGGGGGAAAACACTTGAAAAAATTAAACGAGAAAACCTCTTGTGAATATGGGATTAGCCGGGATAATATGGTTAATTAGATTTTAAGGAGATGGAATATGAATTTATCAGCTTCGAGACCTCAATTATTGAAATGTTATTTTGAATACTGTAATAAATTCACGGACAGCCGGGGTAGCGACTGGCTACGGGCTGGACGACCGAGGGGTCGGAGTTCGAGTCCCAGTGGGGTCAAGAGTTTTATTTCTCCATGTCGTCCAGACCGGATCTGGGGTCCACCTAACCTCCTATCCAATGAGAACCGGTGGCTTTATCCCCTAGGGGTTAAGCGGCCGGAGCGTGAAGTTAACCACTCACCTCCAACTAGTACCGAGGTCAATAAGACGCGAGTCTATACATCCATTCCCCCAAACGTGTTCATGGCGTGTTGCCTAATTAATTAAGTACAGGGACACCTTTATCTTTAATAAATTCAAGGCGCCATGAAGAGCTGAGGATTTGTTCTCCAAATGTGCGACATAAATGCCTGTGCTTCATGAAGATGGTAAGAGGCAGAACTGAGAAACTTGAAAAGTAAAAGCTTGCTTGATAAAGCAGCTGTGAATGACTGCAGTGGGCTCAGAAGTGGAATATTCCATTCTGATTGTCACACGCGAACTCCGGCACTCTCTGCCAGGACATGTACATTTCGGCTGGGCTTGGCGTGTACAAATACGACAGTTTACACGGAATTCGTGTCGAATTTAGAGGCGAAGATTATCTCAATGTACGAGTCTCAGCCTTCACACATGCTTGTTCTCTATCAAATCTCGCTGCGTGCGGTTCATTTCGTCATTGGCTCTTCATTCTATTCATTACAATTTACCCTAATGGTGAAAATATGTTTGTGACGTCACTATAGTGACTGACAAAACGGGATTTGATTCGCGGCAAAGGCAGTAAATTTTTCTTTCCGCTACTACTCAGAGACAAGTACTGACGCTCACCTGTCCTCCTGTCTGCTAGGTTGGCTATTTCACCTGCGTGAAGCAGCAGGGAGTGAGGTTCTCTGATAATATTCACCTGGCGCCCAAATGAAGAATGTTTGGAGCTATACCACCATGCGCATGTATAATGCTGTTCTTAATTAAACAACTGAGAGATTGTCTTTTTAATCAGATAATGTTAAAAAAAATTGTGTGTAAACGCAGTTTCCGCCGAACTTTTAAAACAGCTGTGATTCATAACAACCCAAATTCATGCGATTAATTATAATTCTTTTCCAACCGTCTCCAACCAGTTGTCACACTGTTGTAAGGATCTTCCATTTTACTTTCGGGATCTGAACCTCTACAGAAACACAAATGTTCCCAAGCCAGTATTTTTTATTGCTAGTGGGGTGGGACTAAGTCCCTTGTACTGTGGCCACTTCTGGCCTATTGTACCAGCCCCAGATGATAGGTGAGGGTGATTGTGGAGCAATTGGTGGAATGAAGATTGGCAGGGGAAACCGAAGTACTCGGAGAAAGCCTGCCTCTTCGCCACTTTGTCCACGACAAATCCCACTTGACCAGACCCGGGAACGAAACCGGGCCGCCGCGATAGGAATCCAGCGACTAACCGCTTGAGCTAGGGTGCGGCCATTCCAAAGACAGTAACAGTAATACAAAGATTGGGCCCATCTCCAAAATTGCCGCGAGTTAAAATCCGGAAGCAAGTGTTTGAATAGAAACATCATTCGGAACTTTAGAACGACAAGTACAAGCAAGATGTAAGGAGAGGTGAAACATGCATGACACAATTTTACTCTCTAAACACTAAATCGAAGCAAAAACTTTCATCTACTAAATGTTTAATGAGCAGTCTGTGTAAACATCAGAGTACAACGGTTAAAGTGTGAAGTTGAAACTGGCTGTCTGTAATGTTGAAATGTTCAGTCGAGCTGATCTTGATCACATAGCACAACACAGACTGTGTTGAAATGCACTCAGATTGCAGCAGAATCGATGAAGAACGAAATATATTATCTCCTGCCATTGTGGGTCAGTCAGTAGCTGTTGCTTTACCTCGGACGTGGACGAGAGCCGGGATAAAGATGTGCATATATACGTACACTCCAGTGGCAATACTAGCTTGCATCACCCTTACGTAAGATGAATTTACTTTTCTCCAGAATTGTCACACACAAATGTGCTTGTTTAAGCGGCTACAAATGCTTTCATTTAATTCATTCTTGCAATAATTGCCCCAGTTTCGTGTGTTACTAAGATCATCCTTGTGGTGAAAACGTGGCTCACACTTATACCTCTACTGTGTAGGTAAGCCACAAAACGCAGCAGTCCTGTCACTTTGTATTCAGGCTTCAAGTGAATGTGTTTATGTTGTTTAGTGACCAGGAGAAGGTGAAAATCTCTGCGTGTGTGAAGTTCTCCGCTGCGGAATAGGGGCGACATTTAGGTACTCGCTTCACTTGGCCTAAGTTGGCAATACTGTTGCAAGACGACGACGTGTAGTTTATCTCGACTGCATCGTCCCGAAATCCAACGTTAAAAAGTTGCAGAATGGGGTACAGTCTGATATAGAGCTGTTGCAGTTCCTCCTGAAATAAATAACGTCATGTTTTCCTACATTCAAATGCCCTAGAACGAGGATGGCCTTCAGATAGAAGTTGTTACATGAACCTTAGTAGTTCACATCTATTTAGTGCCGACGTTGAAACTGCTATACCTCCAATTCGCCTTACGTCTTTGTGATGTGCCACATAACTGGTTAAACACAGGACAGTTTCGCCTTACCTCACCGCACGTCTGATGTGTGCTCAAGGCACTGCGCTATATGTAAGCTGAACTAGTTTTCGGATTGCTCAAAGTTAAGGATATCGCATCTTCCGACCAAGTTTCGAACTGCTAATCTCTAAAATATCATGACATGACGCCTGAAAGCTGGAAGAATTTTTTGCTAGGCAACAGCTCGGTAAACACATTCCCGCGGAAGCAGACGCGCACAACAGTAGAAGAGTGCTGTTTTCTGTGGCAAGCGTCGGGCTCGTTGCTAAGAAACCGTGCGGTAAACACATCACTGCAGCAAAGAGTCAAAACGCAAAAATAAAGGAAGCGGTGTTTTCTGTTGGGTCCGCCCCGAGGCTATGTAGCGAGGATATCGGGCAGCAATAATTAGAATTGAGGGAGTCTCCGAGAGTTGGCAGTTGGTAGAATAGTGGCAATAAAGGAATTACGATGTACAAAGAAAACCTCATAGTGTGCTGCGGTTACAGTGAGACTGTTAAGAATCCGTTGCCAGGACACGGATAGTGGAGAGAATGATATACTGAGGACATTAGTGTGTGTAATAGTGAATGTGGAAATAACAATAGCGCTATAGTTAAATGTAGTTACGGGTTGAGTGTGTAAGGTGTCAATAAATCCACTCGTCCAATCCAACAGCCCTTCTCTAGTCAGCCCTACACGTGACAATATGAACGAGAGTTCTGTCCACTATACAGCATTTGCCAGCGAATTCGATGTAGCCGTAAAGCCCTATGTCTGCGTGCGGTCGCCCACTATTCTGACTGATATTCTTGCAGAGTACTTTCTCACGGGCAGATATGAATTCGGACTCGTGTCTTCCAAAAGATTGTGACCGTTATTTTCCTATTCCTTCTGTTCTCGCCACTGGTGATTATCTTCCTTACAAAGTCAGTGCTGCATTTCTACTCAAAGAGCCCGTCACTATACTAGAGCGATTCTAACTGCCTTCATGGAAGAGAAAAAATGGAGGCGGGTAGTAAAATGACAGAATATTTCAAGTTCCCCTTAAGCATGGAAGTAAATATAGAATACCGAAAAAGAGGACTTGACCATGGCGACAAAATAGGACGGTAAGTTTGGTGCGATAACTGCCTGCTAAATATTTCACGGTGCAAATTTGAATGGAGCTTCCTGTTGCAGCAAGCGGGCGCGGTTACATGACAGTGGTGGAGGGGGAAGCCAAGCCGGCGTTATGCTCCCTCATGTTACCTTACTGCATTAAGTGGCGCAGGTTGGAGAGGCTTTTCATTATTTAGTGATTAGCGTTATTAATTCTACCTTTGCCCCTTCCTGGGTCCATAGAGGGCTCTTCTCTCTTGCCCTTCTTGCCGAGATACTCACTACATACACCGGCTTAAATCAGCATTTCCATTTCTCGTTCTCTTGCAGGCAGAACAACAACAAACTTTACGTTGTCGTTTATGCCGCTGAAGGAGTGCAGGAAAACTGCGTTGTTGACCTTGTCTCTGCTGAGGAGGCATGGTGCTACGTGCTACGTGCTACGTGCTACGTGCGGGAAGGCAAGAGCTTCCATTTCAGAGGTTACCTCTCCTCAGGATGAAGGAGCTTCCATCAGAGAGGTTCTCTACTCTAGAAAGCATGAGGTTCCCTACGGGGTGATGGGAGGCCCCATTTCGGAGGTTACATCCACTAGGGATGCAGGAGGTTCCATCAGAGGTTCGTTGTTCGTTGTTAATTATTGTCTCAGTAGATGGGACCACATGTTACGTGTCGATGTTTGAGGGACAGGGTGACCTTCCATTTAATAAATTTTTCTTGCTGTCTGAAGATCATTTCAGAACGGTATCTTTAGATCCTTTGTGAAATCACGCTGACCGTTATAAGCATTGATATTTATAAGAGATAGTACTACGGTATAACTTGCAGTAAATATTTAACTGTCCCTTCCGATGTCTGCATTTAAGTAGTTCATGTTTTGTACCAGCAAATTCTCTTACCCTGTAACGAGCCAATTGTCGGGTCAGAGATGAAGCTCGAAACCGAAGATACGAAAATTTACCACCTGGTCACCGCTATAGCACACCTCAGGCAGGTATGTTGAATGTGGGGCAATGTCGGAATGCTGATTGGCAGCAACAATCGGAAGAAAAAAAAAACACGGATAAACCTCACTCCAGCTCCACTTCATCAACTACAAATCCCACACGAAATCAGCCGGGGCAAAACTTGGCCCTCACTGGTGGGAAACAAACGTCTAACCACATGAGCAATGGTTAGGTGTCGTCATATACTTTTCTTATAACCAAATCAGGGTAAAAGTAAACGTTCTTTGCCGAGCTCACAACAACCCTCCCTTAAACACTGTTCCCAACAAGTTAAATTCATTTCACGTCCCGACACCATGATTCTATAAGATTCAGTTTAATATTATCTATTCACCTGCTTCTTGATCTCCTTTCGAATACTTCTCAAGAAAAGCAGAGGAAAATTTGAAGCGATAACAGTATTCACCGCCATTTTGAAGAACGCACTAACTTGAAACAGAAGTTAAATTGAGTGTAGTAAATCTTACGAACGCCGGTCACGGTAGCCGAGCGGTCTAAGGCATGTACTGTCTTCGCTCGCTTGGAAACCGGGATCGTGGGTTCGGATCCCACTCAGGGCATGGATGTTAGTTTGTGTGTGTGCGTTTTTCTGTGTTTGTGTACAGGCAGAGACCTTGTGACGAGCTGATCACCCGCCCAAGGAGTCCTACCGAATGTGTAAGATCTATAAAAACCGAAGTGAATAGAGAAGTTCATGGAGGTAGGCCTAGGCCCACTGGGGCTGTAGTGGATCTGGAGGATAAACTTCTTACTTGCTTATTTGCTTGTGGTTCTTTCAACGAGGCCGCCAGACCTCAGACAACATAGCGACGAATTATGGGATGAATGGTGAATAATGAATTAGCTATGGAAGTGGTCGTGACCTAATTTGAGCTATTGTCCCGGTATTTCCTTAACGGGGCTGAAAGCGTCGGTCATAACAGTCGAGATTCGTGCCGGGTATCGAATAGTAAGCCACGAGTCAAATTGGCCGACGCTAGACGCCGCAGTAGTGTGACCCTGCTACACGTTATACGTTCACTGCGAAGAGGGTAAATCTCTCGCGCATATATACTTTGGTTTATGGTAAGCCCTTGATGTCAGATCTAAATTCCCACTTATTTTGCATAACAAAACATCCAGCCAAGGAGCCGTCGTCCTACTTACCAGACAGGACGCTTCAGGAGGATCGGTCTGCATAATTACCATATTTTACACAAACTAGCGCATGGTTATGGTACCACTGCGTTGAGGAGACTATGAAACATTCTCTTTCTCTTCCTGTTATTCTAGCGGAAGAATTCAGAGAAGTTTTCGCGGCACTTTGTTAGAAATCAAGCCTTCTTCCGCCCTTCTCTGCTTCTCCTTGTCCTGTCCCACGTTTCAACGTCCCGTACCTTCTGTTATTCTACTTCTGGCCTTTCTCTGCTTCTGGAAATACGTTCCGGCTCTCAGCCCCCTGAAACTCTCTTGGCAACTAATTAAGATATCTCTTAACGCTGGGCTGTAACACCCCCCAAAACTTCCCATCCCTACCTCAGTTACATACCCTCTCTACTGCTTTCTGTTGCCTCGTTGTGATAGTCTCCATCAGGTGAGGCAACCCCTTTGCTCACGAAGTGTTGTTTTTAGCCTAAATTACACAATTTTTTAAAAGAACTATCTCTTGGGACATGGCGTCCTGTGTTACGGTAGAAGTTGCTAAGTTACTGACGGTTCTGTAGCCTATTCTTCTGCACGGAAAAATGGAGACAGAATGCTAATGAAGAGCCTAGTTCTCATGCTCTCCGCTGTGAGAACCTCAGATCAAAAATTACACATCCTGACTAAACAAATGGGACAATCTTCAGCTGTACCCTGCTCACTTCAAATGGACCGGCATATTGTCACGTGCAGGGGTTGAAACTATTAGCCGGAGTATGGATTAGTGACTGGATTTATTGACGACTTTAACACACTGGACCGGCATATTGTCACGTGCAGGGGTTGAAACTATTAGCCGGAGTATGGATTAGTGACTGGATTTATTGACGACTTTAACACACAACTCGTAACTATGATTAAGCGTAGTTGGTTGAAATACTATGCTACAAGCCTGAATGTCGTGGGTTCGATTTCCAATGAGGTTATGGACTTTTTCAATTTACCTAATCCTTCCGGCCGCAATATGGCCCTACGGTCGACTCAGTCGCTAACATAAATGAGTACCAAGAATCTTCCTGCGGGCTAGCGGCCGGCGCGTAAGGCTGACAACCTTATCACCATCTGTGAGCCAACTGTCTAGATAATATGGGACCCTCAACGTCTGATAACCCTATGGGCCTCCATGGCCTGTTATAGGGAGAGCTTTAACTTGCCTTTACTATCCCAAATCTACACACTTCACAGTTCACCGTTACTCTGAACACACCCATACACACACACATTAGGATTCTCAGTCTTCACTAGTCGTATCCTAGCAACGAATTTCAACACAGTCTCACTGTAACTGCAGCACACATGAAGTCTTCCTTCCACAGCCCACTCTTACACTCAACTCACTCACAAGTTGCCATCTCTTCTCAAACACTGACTGCCGTCTCAAGAGACTCCCTCAGTAATACCCACATCTGAGTCTGAGTCTGAGTCTGAGGCTTATGTTACGACCGACGATCAGTCGACCAGCCTGTCTTGGAATAGAGCACCCATCTGGGGTTTACGACCAGATTTTTATTACTGTCAAACAGTTGTGGGTTTGTTGATATGGAGCGCTCTCTCTGACGAGAGGACGGGTCTGTCGTTTACAATTGCTGCTGGCCCTCGCCAATGCAGTCATTCTGGGGTCCAAGTCCCGTGGGACTAGCGACCATATTTTACTGTTTCAGATTCGAGACTTCCTTTTCCGTCGCCTCCTACGACTCGCACTGCTACGGTGGAGGTATTCGACCCTTCTTCCACACGGGATATTCCCTCAGCTGGCTTTGGATCCTTGTTATATGGTGTCAAGGCGGATCAACAGAAAACACATTTTCCAACGTTATAGCTCAACAATCCTTCGACTGTTGCCTGGGTATTCGTTGCAGCAAAAACCTGTTTACAGGGTCGTTGCCTAGCAATGAACGTCTACTCTGGCTCCGCTATTCCAGCTTTCAGGTGTCACGTCACAATATAAAGCAAAGAAATAGATAAAATATAAAGAACTGTAAAAATGGTGGCCCCTTTTGCAGCCCTGCCCTCTTGGCTCTATTTGGGGAGACTTGAGAAGCACGGAATGGAATAGCGGGACATTGGCTACAGCTGCACTGTGGGAAGTAGTGGGGGATGACGCTGTAAATCTGATCTATTACAGTCCATGACTACAGGTCGTGTTGTCCGGTAGATGTTGCTTGCTGGTTGCTTAACTTACTCTTCGACTCTGAAATGGAGACAGTTCATTCCTCCGAAACATCCCTGAACTTCCATAGGCCTATAGAGCGTCACATCCGAAATGTTATGTCTCTTCAAAGCCGCAGCTCAGACACTCAAATCGAATACACGCAGTTACTGCAGGAATAAACACGAAATTTCCGTGTAGGTAGAGTCCGTATTTCTAGACATGGCCGTTCTCAGCGGAAGGCGCAGTTGATTTGGTGGAGTCCACTAACTCAGGTAAAGGCTATAAGATGTATGTAGTTTAGGTGGGGCAAAATCCCTTCCTCATATATGCAGGTGCAACCACTGCCCGGCTAATTTTTGCCGTGCTTCTCCTCGTATGTACCTCGGAGACCAGCTCTAACAACCCGGTCTTTAATTCAACATCAGAATTCGTAGTAACGCGAATACATCCACTGTTTCCCCTGCCAATTTCCATGTCACCAATTACTCCACATTCACGAATTAGGCTTTCATCGACGCTATGTAGTCTCAATGGTGGCAGCGTTACTAAATACCAAAACATAATATTAATTTATATTAATATTTTTTTCTATGCATTGGTCCTCATGCCCTTGGTTTTTTGTCCTGGTTTGTAGCATAAAATTTACCTCCTTTTGAATCCTAGTTCCACGCATGTGCGTGCTTTATCACAATTTTTATTGCATATTTTCTTGTTATCTCCCTCAGAATTAGCCTGGTCACCAGGTAATTAAATAGCTATAGTGAATTTGACAAGGGTTGTCCAGTGGATGAGATTATCTCTTTCTAAGGGAACCAACAGAGTAGGTGAGTAGGTGTCTTTCCTCTCCCTTCACCTGTGGCGAAACATTGTGCTTTATAGTTTCTAGAACACCCGACGATTGACTAAGTCCAAAACCACAGTAATTCCAAATAATATGACTTGTTACATAACTATTGTCGAATAATTCTCTGTTTTAATACATATTGCATTGTAAGCTAGGAGGGTGACTGAGAGTTGGGTGCTGTGAAGACTTCCTTTAGACATTAGGATCACAGATGGCCGTAAGGCTATCAGTTCCATGGACCGACAGACCTTTACTCTCCAGGATGATTCCTGGTACTAATTTTTGTTAGAGGCTGCGTCCACACCCGGGATATAGTGCGGTTGGAAGGATTAGTTAAACTGAAAAAAAAAATAAACCGCATTTGAACTCGAACCCGCGACTTTCCGACTTGCAGCATAGTGTCTCCACCAACTACGCTACCGCGTGCCAGGTTCTGACGGGTGAAAACACAATTTGACTCCGCCCTGCTACTGCATAGTACACCAAATGGAAGAGGAATCGTTTTCGGAAACTGGTATAACGAGAGACTTAAGTACACGCATATATATGTATAATGTATACCTCATATATTCATTCACCAAATCGACCATGATGATAGAAAGGCTGAGTTTTAGTTCAACTCTGATTCGGTTGATCGTCCAAGGAGAATTTAACACATTTTGCCTCCGTACATAACTACCGGTATCGTGCGCATGGTTCGAGGTGTTGAAGCATGTCTGCATGTCACTCAGTTACGCCAGTTTTAACAGCGCATGCTCCTACATCCGCCACACGACCCTCTGAATGCTCGTCTCTGCGTGGTAAATAGCCATATCACTGTGTATGCCTCCGAGTTAATAAGATGCAGCGTTTGTTTCGGATGTAGCAGCTAATTCACTTTACCAAAACTGAGTTTTAAATCCGCATCTGCCTCAAATTATTTCATTTCTGGTATTCCCAAATTCCTTCTTCCATTTGGTGACCACTAATCATTGTTAATAAAACCTCAAATCTCGTTAACATTCTTTTTCTGTCCGTCTTAAAAATGTAATACCACCTGATCTCCTTGTGTCAATGTTTTGTTTCCTTATTTCCGAAGATACGGAGGTACCTGTATACTCGCATCCTGCCGTCTGCAAAACCGATGTTTACCAGAGTTTTCTTAAGGTTGTTTTACTTCTCTCTTAATACTGGTTCGAATCCCCATGAACTCTACTATATATTATGTAGCATTCAGACTCACTGCTATGTAAACAACGCCAGTTGCTACGCAACAGTTTCCTAACACGTATCAATGGACTAAGAAGCGGTTTTCTCTATGCGATCCGTGGGAGAGCTGCGTGACGCAACAACAGAACTGTTAGAAGCACTGTTTTCTATGTGGTTTGTGCCGAGGTCTTACGGCAGGCCAAGTCTACAGAGTAGTTAGTTGTTGGTCAGTCGCCGGACAGTAAGGGTGTGAACATGAAAGTTTACGGATATACGGCGTTGAAAGGCGTTACAAAACAACAACAACAGGTGAAGACAGAGCAGACTGAGAAAGCTCTATGTTCTGTAGTAAACTGCCGAGTGTGTGAATTAGTGCTAGCGATATAGTTACATGTAGTTACAATCTGTAAATGTTCAATAAATTCAATTACCAATCCAAACACTGTTTATGGTCACTCATACACACAACAGTATTTATCATACGATATATCGTCTAATCATAATATAAGCATATGTCGCAGAACAGGAAGTGATACATGTGAAAGGGCTGATTTTTTCCATTTTGCTTATTTAAAATCAATATAACAAATCTATTTCTAAATGTAATAGCCATTTGTTCTTTCCGTTACGATCCTAAAACAATGACTACTTGAAATCCTTCACATTTTTAAGAATTCTATGGAAAAATGTGCATCGCCCTTTTCTATAGTTTGAAATGCAGGTCTGATACAAGTTTTTGCATGACCACTCTTGGTATTATAATTTACGTAGGTCTAAATATTGAATAAACTGGAAGATAAAGCCTTTTTTATAATAAACTGTTTAATTTGTTTAGCTTCTTCAGATTTGGCCTTATTAGCATCCCCTGAAATGCATATGGATACAAGTTCTGTGGGTTGTAAATGTTAAGATTACAGCTTTCCTGAATCTGATACAGTGCGCTTAATTAGACAGATACTCGCGGATATATATGGAAGGAAAACATTAAAATATTTTTTTCCGTTTGGCACTACAGCCCCAGTGGGCCTAGGCCTACCTCCATGAACTTCTCCGTTTACTTCGGTTTTTCTAGATCTTACACATTCGGTAGGACTCCTTGGGCGGGTGATCAGCTCGTCGCAAGGCCTCTACCTGTACACAAACACAGAAAAACGCACACACACAAACTAAACATCCATGCCCTAAGTGGGATTCGAACCCACGATCCCGGTTTCCAAGCGAGCGAAGATAGTACATGCTTTAGACCGCTCGGCTACCGTGACTGGCCAATGAAATATTATGGGGTAATTAATCAAATAGCGCATATAAAAATAAGCAGATTTATCGTTACATATTGGAGAGGTTTCGCAAAATTTTGCTCTTCAAGGAATGTTATATGAGATATGTTCTTACTATATTTTGGAAGAGAGATGAAATGAATTAATCTCAACGGAAGAGATATTCTGTTTCGAAATCATTTTGAATAGTAGCAGAAGAGAGAATATTGCAATTAGTTTTCCATATCTGTCTCTCTAGAAGAAATTGTTCCGTTTCTTCGCTTCCGGCAAAAGAACCGTCTCGAAAATCGAACAGAACTGAGGAAGAAGTAATTTTTCATTTGGACGTTGCGTGGTCCGACCCCAACCTACATACCTGTATCTCAATATAACTGTATTCATTTTATATATATAGTATATATGAGATGAAGTGACAGGAGGTTGGAGAAAACTGCATAATGAAGAGCTTCATAACGTGTACTCTTCTCCAAGTGTAATTAGAATGATCAAGTCAAGGAGGATGAGGTGGGCAGGGCACGTAGCACGAATGGGGGAGAAAAGGAATGCGTATAGGATATTGGTGGGAAAGCCAAAAGAAAAGAGACCACTGGGAAGCCTAAGGCGTAGGTAGGTGGACAATATTAAAATAGATTTTACAGAGATAGGATGGGATTGATTGGATTGATCTGGCTCAGGATAGGGACCAGTGGAGGGCTCTTGTGAACACGGTAATGAACTTTCGGGTTCCATAAAATGCTGGGAAATTCTTGAGTAGCTGCAGAATTGCTGGCTCCTCCAGAAGGGCTCAGCTCCATGAGTAAGTAAGTAAGTAAGTAAGTAAGTAAGTAACTAACTAACTAAGTATGTAAGTAAGTATATATATA